>NC_077227.1:51746199-52026199 GCF_027887165.1 Monodelphis domestica
ATGGAATAAATGTAAGCTGTTGTTCTTGTGTCCTAAAGTCACCATGTATATTAATGGAAGAGACAGGACAAGAACACAGGCCTTACTCTGGGTCACTTCCCATCAGGCTCTAAAACCAGAAATTGATATAATAGAAAAAGCAAGCTAGAATAGGGTTCAAGAGATCTGGGGCTGACTCTTAGCTCTAATTCTGACTCTGTAACTCTGGGCTTTGTCATTTCTGTGCTCTGGGCCTCAGTTTCTGGATCTATACAATGGGAATCATTGTCTTTACACTTTGTACCTCACTGGACTGTGGGAAGAAAACTCTGAAGCAAACCTTTAAAGAGTGATGGTGGGGGACACCTGGAAGGCAGCCTATGAGTGTGGATAGGGCACTAGCCTTGGGATCAGGAAGAACCTCAGTTCAAATCCTGCTACAGAAACTTACTAGCTCTGTCACCCTGGGGAAGTCACTAAATTACTCCAAGGCTTTGTTTCCTCATCTATAAGAGAAAGAGGGTAGACTCAACGGTTGTTTAAGTCCCTTCCATTCATAACCAAATCTTTGACCCCCTTTCTATTTTATGAGAGGCACCACAGAGACTGGTTATTCTTTATTGTCATTGTGCTAAGCAATTGAAGACTTCATGAATTATCCCCAGCCCCAGAACCCAGAGAGAATCAGAAGCCAGTCTCAGTTTTGTCACCAAATGAAGAAATAAGGAATGGTTCCAACCAATTATCTGATTCAAAGTCTATGAGTGGGCTAGGTAATGGCAGAAGTGGGAGTGTCACCATGTAATATAATCTCAACCTGAGTATGCATATGTCTGTGTGAGACAGGTATCTTTGGACACCTTTGACTATACCTCAAAGTCAAATCTAAAAAGGCAGGAGTGGATTTGGAATCAGAGGACCCAGGCTCAAATTCTACTTCTAAAGTTTATTAGTTGTGAGATTTTTGGCAAGTCACAAACTTTCTTGGCCTTAGTTTTTTCATCTTTAAAATGGAGTGATGGCTTTCAGTTCTGGATCAGTGATTCTATGAAATGATTTGGGGCTTATCCTTTGCCTGGAGTTATCTTTACCTCTTCTCCCCTCTATTAGGGAGGATTAGGTCAGAATTTACTGAGTTATTTATTCACACATCTAAATAGATTATGGATTAATTAACGCTGCTGGTTGAGAAATCTGGCTTTATTCACCCAATTCAAAATGGAAAAAATATTTAGCGGGTGTCTATGTAATCCCAGGCTGAGCTCTGGGGATACAAAAGATGGAAAACACTGAATTTGTAATTGATTATGAGCAAAAGGGGCTGGAATGTTATATATATGCCCTGTACATAATGTAAGGCAGATTGTGGTGAGGGCACAGGAAAGATTCAGACAAGGGAGAGAGAGAGAGAGGGAGAGAGAGAGAGAGAGAGAGAGAGAGGAGAGAGAGAGAGAGAGTGAGAGAGAGAGAGAGAGGAGAGAGAGAGAGAGAGGAGAGAGGAGAGAGAGAGAGAGAGAGAGAGATGAGAGAGAGAGAGAGAGAGAGATGAGAGAGAGGAGGAGAGGAGAGAGAGAGAGAGAGAGAGAGAGAGGAGAGGAGAGGAGAGAGAGAGAGAGAGTAGAGAGAGAGAGAGAGTAGAGAGGAGAGAGAGAGGAGAGGAGAGAGAGAGAGAGAGATGAGAGAGAGAGAGAGAGAGAGAGAGAGAGATGAGAGAGAGAGAGAGAGAGGAGAGAGAGAGAGAGGAGAGAGAGAGGGGAGAGAGAAACAAAAGATACTTTGTAGAGTAGAGATATCCAGGAAGAATTTGGAAAGTTGGTGGTACCTGAATCCAGCCTTGAATGGATGAGATCTCAAAAAACCCTGGCATATAAGGAGAAGAAACACCCAGACATAGGAGATGGCCTGCAGCAATGTACCAAGGCAGGCAAGTATAGGATAAGATCAGGGATTACCAAGAGATCCATTTTGTTTTAGAACACATAGTGACAGGAGGGGAGTGAATATGAAGTAAATATGGAAAGGCAGACTAAGGGCCAGGCTATGGAGAGATCTAAATGCAAGGAACATGAGTTTATAGTTTATTACAGAGGTTCTTAACCTGGGATCCATGAACTTAATGGCCAGATATGTATATGTCATATATACGTGTGTATTTAGATATATATTTAATTAAAAATGTTTATTCTGAAATTTCCATAACCAAATGAAACGAGCATTTTCATATCCAAAGAAAATGAAGGATAGTACACAAATGAAGTCACAAATCTCCTCTATGTTTAGCTTAGTTTCTCCCCATCAACATAATAAATCCCATCCACTAGTGTCCTAGACCCTACCCATCCCAAAAGATATTGTCAAGGTGGCCAACACATACTATGAATTGAGTCTTTCATATTTCATCTTTCTGTTCACTTCCTGGAGGTAATGTTTACAGTTTATTTCTTCCAGGATTAATTCTGTGGCTGTGTATAATGTTCTCCTGTTCTATTCATTTCACTCTTCATTATCTCCTATAGTTTCTTTCCAGGTTTTTTTAAAAAATCAGTCTGTTCATTGTTTCTTATGGTGCAGTAGTATACCATCACAGGCATATACTACAATTTGTTTAGCCATTCCCCAGTTGATGGGCATCCTCTCAGTTTCAAAGTCTTTGCCACCACAAAGAGAGATGCTATAGATATATTGGAATACATAGACTTAAAAAAAAACAACTTACTTTCCATTGCATAATCAATACTGTGAATTGGTCCCAAGGGAGGAAAGCAATAAAGGCTAGGCAATGAGAATTAAGTGACTTGCCCAGGGGTTACATATTCAGAAAATGTCCAATGTCAAATTTGAACCCAGGACCTCCTTTTTCTGACTCTCAATTCACTGAGTCATCTAGCTGCTCCCATACATATATTAATAAATGAATGCTGGTGGAAACGATTTCCTTTTCAACCCCTCTATTTATTTTATGCATTTGAAAACATCATTCCAATTCAAAAATTAAAATTTGAAAAAAATTTGCATTTAAAAACATTGGTCTGCAAGATCCCATCAGCCTCTACCTCATCACTACTCTGTCCCTCTGATTAGAGGATGGGGCCTTAAACTTCTATATCTGTATTTAAGGTGTTGTAACAATAGCTCAACATCTCGTCATTTCTCACCAGACTCCACTGCTCTGGGACATCTCTGATTTTCTTCCCCATGCTCTCTTGTTGGGTATCTTCTCTGCCCCCTTTTTCAGCTTCCTTTCATATCTTGTCTTCCCTTTTTAACAATATCTTCTTTTTTTTGTTATTTGCAATCCCTAGTACTTGGCACATAGTAGGTGCTTAATGAATATTTATTGACTATTCTGAGAAGTAGCCCATTAACGGCAGCTAGGACACCCAGTGGATAGAGAGCCTGGTCTGGGACAGGAGCGTCCTGCCTTCAGGACTTCCTCAGCTGCATTTGGATGGCTGTGTTGTCTTTTGGGCTCCAACACGCCCCTAAGCACTCCACAGTGCTTTGCTGCGTCGCCATCTCAGCCGTTGGACCTTCTTATTGGTTTCTTCTGTCTGTTTCGCTGAAACAGTCTTCACATGCTGGGTGAGCAAAGCCCTGGTTCACCAGGGGTCGACAACAACCCGATGGCTACCCTCACAAGGTTGGCTGGCCTGTCGAAGCCGTTGCCCGGGGTGTGATTGCTGCCACATGCTAGCAGCTACTGGGAGCCACAAGTGAGAGTTGGGTGTCAGGTGGGGGGTCAGAGGCTGGAGAGCTGTCCTGTCCTGGCCATTTATAACCCCTAGCAATACCACAGTACCACCCTGGCTTTGATGATAGAGGTCTTTGCCCACAACAGAGACAAGAACTTCTTCTTCTTGACTGTCTTAGCTTGGAGGAGAACAGAACATTGGCCCCTCCCTTTCATATCGGGGCTGTCTTTGTTAAGAGAAGTCTTATTCCCAGAGGATTTGGTGATTCGAAGAATTCCCTGGACACATTCATGGATTATTGTTGGCTTGTTTCATGAGGTCTGGGAATTCATTAGAGCCACAAATGGATAGTTTGCAGGGAGAAGCTAGGAGACCTTCTTTTCTATTTCAGGAATTTCAATTCTGCTCTTTGCCTCCTCAGATAAATTAGTGTCACTGAAGTCAATCAAAACACCTTGCCTTGTTTTAAGCCACAGGCAGGAGTAGAGCTTAGCTCCCACTAAAGGCCAGGGGTAAAAACAGGACTGTCTCTGGACTCAGAATAGGTTTCTGGGTCCAAGAAAGCATGAAAACCAACATCCTGGTGTTGTACCATTTTCTCCAATTTAGTCAGAGAGGGAATATATGATTTAGAGCTGGAAGAGACTTTGGGGATCTTCAAAAGGATGCAATAGTGGTAGCTGGGTAGCACAGTGGAGTGAAATGTCAGATCTGGAGTTGGGAGAATCTGGATATTCAAAATCCAACAACTCTTAATCTTGTGGGTCCAAGGTCCTGAATCTTAAATATAGAAGTGGATCATGCATTGCCCAATCAGGCACTGGGTGGTTGTTACAAGCATCAAGTGAGCTGTATGCCCATAAGATGTGTCCATGATATGTCAGGTCTTCCCCAATTCCAAGTCTATCGCACTTGATAAATGCCCATTGCTGCTATTGTCTAAGGATTTTCTAAATGTTCAGTATTATTTTTGTTGACCAGAATGTAAGTTTCTCATGGGCAGGAACCTTTGGTTGGCTTCACTCTAAGAAACTTCCTCAAGGTCACTTGCAAGGCTTTCGATTCCAAATTTTTTTCTTGTCTAATTATTTAGCTCAAATGAATCAATATTTCTTTAATGTTAATGTTGGGTGGGGTGGTCTTTTGGAACCCTAAACTCTCAGCCTGGCATGGCTGGAGTGGAGAAGAAGTTAGTAGCTGTGATCCAGTTCTTTGGAGAAAAAGATCAAACCTACAATGCTTTGGTTTCCCAAAAAAAGGTCATCAGCTGACTCATTACTTGCCTTGGGAATGGTTACTAGAATGGACTCATTACCTCTGCTGGAAGCAAATGGACAGGGTCCAAGGTGGAAGCAAACTATCTCCCTCTTCCCAATCCCCTAGTTCTTGGTTCTATGTGAATAAAAGGAATACTATACTGGTACATAATTATACACTACTCAATTCCACAAACATTGATTAAGCATTTACTGTATGCAAAATATTCTATTTCACTTTGAGGACACAAAGATGAAAATGAATGGTCTTCACTCTCAAGGAACTTCCATCCTACACATACACAGATAATATATCACTATAAGGCAATTTGAGGATAGAGAAAATAATAACAACTTAAGGAGAGAGAGGAAGATCAAGGAAGGCTTCATAGAAGAGTTGGCACTTGAGCTGAGCCTTGAAGGAAAAGAATTTTGAAATTCATAAACCATAGCATCATAAATTTTAGAGTTGGGAAGGGGACTTTAGAGGGTGTCTAGTCTTAACCTCTTCATTTTACAGCTAAGGAAACTGAGTTAAATGACTTAGAAGAATTTGAACTCATGTCTTTATAACTCCATTTCTATCCCTCTATCCAACTATACCAATCCAATGAAGAGAAAGGGCATTCCATCATGGAATGAAGGAGGCAAGAGTGTCTTAGGAGACCCTCTGAAATGCCTGCACAAGGCATCAGGATGCAATGGTTTTCACCTTTAATTCCCATCAGTAAGCTGGATCCCCTGAGAACGGCTTTATACCAAAGCTCTGAGGTATCATTCTTTTGGAACAGAAGTCTCATTTTTAAACTCTCTGGGGTTCTGAATATCTCTAGCTAAGACTTCAGAGCAGAGGTTGGCAACCTTTCATTGACTCCTGGAAGCTTGGGCTTATAGAAAGCATCTCAGAGGTCATCTAACCCAACTCACATCTGAACATGAATTCCCTCAACAATATATCAGGCAAGTGGTCATTCATTCTTCTCTTGGATATTGCCACTGGGGAAGAGTGTCTGCTTCAAGCTTCTTCCCCTTCTAATACATCCTCCCCTCAGTCACAAATGGATTTTCTTGAATGCAGTCCCCATTCCCCCCCCACTCAATCAACACCTCTGGTTCCCTATTACTTCTAGGAGCAAACACAATAGTACTCTAACATTCAAACCTCCCTAATCCAGCCCCCTCCTTCCTTTCTAGTCTTCTTGCAATTTACTCCTTGACATGCACTCTTCAATCCATTGATGGCAGTCTCCTGGATGTTCTACAAATAAGGCTGTTCCATTTCTGGGCTCTGGACACTCTGGCTGTCCTCCATGCCTGGAATGCTCTCTCTCCTCCACTCTGACTGCTGTCCTCATTGACTTTCTTTAAGTCTTAACTAAATCCCAACCTCCAGGAAGCTTTCCCCCAAGCCCTCTTAATCCAGTGCCTTTCCCCAGTCATTTCCTATTCATGCTGTGTATACCTTGCTTTCTATATGTCTGTTGACTTATGTCCTCTTCTCTTTAGACTTTAAGATCTTTGAGGGCAGGGGCTGTCTTTTGCTTCTTTTTCATATCCACAGTGCTTTGCAGAGTTCCTGGCACACAGCAGTCTCTTAATAAATGTTAATCGAATTGAACGTTCTGATCTTCACTTGGATCAGACCTCAGTGGGGGTACTTCTCAGGCTATTTGGTCCAACCCCTCATTTAATGTTCAGGAAAAATTGAATGATTGCTCAAGGACACACAGGGAGTAAGTCTCAGAGAGGCTGGATTTGAACTCAAGTCATCAGTCTCCAGTGATAGTGCTCCTTTTTCTTCCTATTTGCATGTTTTTTCTTCACTTAGGAAGCACTGTGGGGATGACCTGGAATAAGAAGTCTCCTTATTTCCTTGGTCATTTGGAAGGTGTGAGAGCTTGATTGGCCAAGGGGTGGGAGAGAAGGGAATGGGAGAGAACGGCTCCCTCTGCAGATCTGATTTGGGGGTAGATTACCTAGGATGCAGCAGTGTAAATAGAGGCACTCAATTAAATTCAGTTCAACAAAATAATTAAGTCCATGCTATGAACAAGAAGTAGCTTTATTGGGGATACAAAGATGAAGAAAGGGATGTTCCTGCCTAGAGTCTGAACACGATTGTCCCCCAAAGGCCATAGCTGTCACATTGTCAAATGGCAGCTTTATGTCTTGTTGGACCCATTAGAATGGGAGGGATTCTCCTCACGTTCCTTCCTGAGGTCAGGGACCATGCTTTTACCCTCCTTCATATCCAACACTGGTTAGTGTTGGGCACACAGCAAGCACTTAAAAAGCTTCCTGCCCTATCTAGGGAATGAAAGTAGCTGAGTTATCACCTCCAGCTTACCAGGAAAGGACAGGGATTCCTCTTCTTGTTTTTCAAATCTGGGAAGGTGAGGCAGACAGGGCAGGGAACTGACCTTGCTTTGTGGGGTGACCTTAGGAAAGCTATTTGACTTCTCTGAAGCCAAAGTCCCCCCTCCAAGTCAGGTGGGTATTAATGGTCCACATCCAGCTTGCCTCACAAAGGGAGGGGACCAGGCTACGTTTTTTTCTAATTACTCTTTTTCATCATGATTCAAAGGAGAGATTCTTTACCTTTTGGGGGTTCCCTAGTTCCCACTCCACAACTAGTGTTGGAAGTAGAATTTGAACTTGGGGGCTTCCTTCCCCCATATCTCTCTCTCTCTCTCTCTCTCTCTCTCTCTCTCTCTCTCTCGTCTCTCCTCTCTCTCTCTCTCTTCTCTCTCTCTCTCTCTCATATATTCTCTCTCTCACATACTCTCTCTCTCTCACACACACACATATTCTCTCTGTCTCTCACACCTCACACTCTCTGTCTCTCTCTCACACACACTCTCTGTCTCTGTCTCCCTCTCCCCTCCATCCTTCTCTCTCTCTCTCTCTCTCTCTCCTCTCTCTCTCTCTCTCCACTCTCTCTTACTCTCTCTCTCTCTCTCTCTCTCTCTCTCTCTCTCTCTCCCCTTCCCTCCCTGTCTCTCTCCCTCTCCACCCCCCCTCTCTCTCTCACACACACACACACACATGTTATACACACACCATTTTCTACTTAGAGTACATTTCCCTAAGACCTCATGGGTCTCCATTCTGAGTGTGAGCTGGTTTGTACCTGCGGTTGTAGTTGGCATCTGGTGGACCATCCCTGGTGGACAAGGAGGGAAGGGAGAGACAGCTGGATCCTGCAGCTTTATTAGACTCCATTAGACTCCACCAGCTCATTTCTTTGGGCAAATGAGATTGAGATGTGAAAATACCACCCCAGGTCAGTAGCAGTTAATTAAAAAGGGAAATTACTGGTCTACTGAGTGACAAGACAGAAGCCTAGGAACTTGAGAGGCCCGAGTCCCTGACAGACTAGGGCCATCTCCCCCAAATAGTGATCCATGAATCGAAACTTTGACTCATCGATGGAGCTTTGCTCTCACTGACATGGGTACCACTCTTCTGGTGCCAATCTAGAAGTCTTCTCATTCATTCTATGCCATTAATGTCAAGCGTCCTCCAGAATCCCCTAAAAAGATTCTTTCTACCCAGTGCTGTAGAGACGCTCCTCTGGTCTTTCAGGCTTTTGTGGCTGCACTTGGGTTCCTCCTTTATTATTCCTTTCCCTCTGTCCATTCCCAAACTGCCTTCTTTTTAATGGTCAGGGCATGCCGGTGACAATAACCTTTCCTCCACTTCTCACACACTGGCCCTCATTGGTAGTACACTGTAATCCACTTATGCCCACTGTGAGCCTTTCCATTGTCCTTGGGTCACCCCACAATTTTTGATTCTTTGGGAGATCGTGTCTGGCATTGTATATTTTTCAGCCTTACCAGCTTCCCCAGGGCACTATTGTGTTGGAAAGACAGGCTTTTGTATCAGGAAATAGCTTGGGAACATTCAAAGTACAGCACAATGTCCCCAATGTAATCTAGCTCACTCTCTTGCTCTTATTCCATTTTGGGCCCTGAGCACTGTTCTTCTGTAGTGTCAGTGGAAGAGACGTGTCTCCTAGGAACCAGGAGCGCCACGTTCTGAGACTGATTCCATGAAGTTAAAGAAATAGCCCTTACCCCCAAGGAGTTTGTAATCTAGTCAACTGGCATTTATTAAATACCTACTGTGTGCTGGGTACCTGGGATATAAAGGCAAAAAACAGGCCCTGCCCTCAAGGAGCTGATGTTACAGTCTGATGTTAGGGACAAAAAAAGAGTTCACAGGAAATAGCTCAAGAATAACGCTTGTCTGGAACACTGGACAGAACACTGGCTTGGGAGTTGGAAGTTCTGAATTCAAATCCTACTCCTATTACTAACTGTATAATCTTCAGCAAGTCATTCCCTATCCCTGAGACTCAGTTTCCTTATGTGTAAGCTGAGAGGGTTGCACTAGATGAGTTCTAAGTCCTTTCCAGCTCAACAAATCTGCAATCGTGTGAACTGGTACTTGCATGCTAAGTGCCAAATGAGTGGTCTGGTTAGTATAATAGGAGACTAGAGCAGGTAGAGATGAATATGGAAAAGGGTGGCCAAGGAAGGTTTCTGGGAAGAAGACAGGACTAGAGGATAGGGAACAATTATATCAGTAGGGCATTAATGACACGGAGGAGCTCCTGACATGGATCTTCAAACCCCATATCACCTTTTGATTCCTGCTCCCAATATATATGTCTGTCTGTCTATGTATGTATGTATGTATGTATGTATGTATGTATGTATGTATGTATGTATGTATCTATCTATCTATCTATCTATCTATCTATCTATCTATCTATCTTAATCATTTACCTTCTCCCTTAGTATCAATTTTAAAACAGAATAGTGGTAAGGGCAATTGGAGTGAAGTGACTTGTCCAAGTTCACATAGCTAGAAAGTGTCTAAGGGCAGGTTTGAACCCAGGACCTCCCATCTCCAGGCTTGGGGCTCTACTGTGTACCTAAATGCCCCTCTCTATCCCTAACACATATAAGAGGTTCATGGGATTATTTTCCACCCCCACCTATGCTCTGGAACTATCCAGATTATCCTTTAGCAGCACCCTCTTCTTCCTATTAGCACCCCAAATCCCATGGGGCTTGGGGTGACCAACTGCCCCACACTACTACCTTTGCATCAGAATTTACTGTGCCTTACTCCCTTCTGTGACTGGTGATATTTCACAAAGTAATTGTATGTTAATGTTAATATGGCAGATTAGATTCAGGTGTTAATGGCTCCTCACCCAACTCAGGGTGGGGGCTGGACTTTGTTGTTGTTCATTTGTTTAATTGTGTCCAACTTATCCCATTTGGGGTTTTCTAGGCATAGATACCAGGGCAGTTTACTATTTCCTTTTTTAGATCATATTACAGATGAGGAAACTGAGGCAAACAGAGTTAAGTGACTTGCCTAAGGTCACACAGCTAGCATATCAGGTTCACTTTGATCTCAGGTTTTCCTGACTCCAAACACAGTGCTCTATCCATTGAACCACCTAGCTACCCCTCGTGGTTCATAAAGTAGAGTAATCATTATTGTTCGGTCATGTCCAATTCTTTATGACCCCATTTGGAGTTTTCTTGGGCAAGATACTAAAGTGGTTTGACATTTCATTCTCCAGTGCATTTTACAGATGAGGAAACTGAGGCAAACAGGGTTAAAGGACTTGCCTGGAGTCATTTAGCTAGTGTCCAAGGCCTGATTTGAACTTAGGATCTCCTAGCTCCAGTGTTGTGTGCATCATCTGGCTATCCCTACTTTAACTAACAGAAATAGCTCTAATACTGAATGAGCCTTGGGCTAGATACTTCAGATACCTTGTCAGGCAAATGGGGCGAGGAGTTGGGGAGACTTTATTTGAGGGCAGGTGGGCCTCTCAGCCCATCTCTAGTCACCCACAAAGGCGCTGCTCTGCTGGGTCAGCTCCGACAGTCCTCTGAAGAAAGTTGGCCAAGGCTTAGTCTTCTCCGTCTAAATCTCATGTCCTTCCCAGCAATTCACTTCCTAATATGCTTGAGTCAGAGGTAGGGCAATCTGTGACTTCTCCATAGACCCAGACTTGATGGGAGAACCAGCAGGACTGACTCGGTGGATGTCATGGTGCTTCCCAAACAGCTGCTTCTGATCAGAGACCTTAACCCAAGGGAATGGCTCCAATGGTGGCTCTTGTGCTGGCCCCCTGAGCTGGTGGCAGGCAAATTGGAGGGGGTAAATTTAGGCCTTTTAGGACCTCTCAAATCCTATGGAAGAGGTCCTAATGCCTTTCTCGTCTACAGAAAGGAGATCAAGGCCATGGCTGATTCTCAGCATTCATAGATCATAACCAGCCCCTCAGGCATCATTTCCAGGGAGCTTCCTTCTGGCATTAAGCATTTAGGTTCTGGTTCAGCTTTGACAAGGACATTGCGGAGAGGTCCAGCCCCAAAGCTAAATGGCCTGAGAAATTGGGTGGCTAGTTCAGGATGAACAGATTGTGGCTAAGGGGTCCCTCCCCTCTGCCACCCTCAAGAAGGAAATGTCTCTCAGAGAAAAACTAGAGAAGAACATTTATTTCCAGCTTCCCAAGCCCGTCTTGGGAAAGAAGCCCTGTGTTAATAACACAAGACCAGCCATTCTAAGAGGGGAGCCAATACTGGGTGGTGGTATCTTAGGGTCTTTCTTCCCAATATAGGAGATGACCCCCAACCACTATTTAAAGGGCAAGGAATTCAGTGGTTCACTCAGGGGAGGACCAAAGAGCATTGAGTGAATGGTAGAGCTCCATATTGAGTTCTGATGGGAGCCAATAAAAATGGCAGCCACATCCCTGACCTAAAAGAGATGTTTGCCCAAGGTAGGGTAGGCCAAGACATTGAAATAAGATCATCATAAGACCACCTGAAAATGACTGTATAAAACATATGCTTAGATTGGAAGCTCATTGAGGGCAGGGACTGTCTTCTACTTAATTTTGAGTCCCGGGTGCTTAGCAGAGTGCCTGGAACATAGTAGGCTCATAATGACTGCAGGTTCCAAAACAAACAAACAAACAAACAAAAACAAATAAGTTTGAACCCAGAGGAGGCATAGAAGATGTTTCCCCCTAATCTTTTTTTTTTTGACTGTGTGTGTGTGTGTATGTTTGCATATGGTGAGTCATGACAATTGTTCACTGCATGTATTGTCTGATTTATTCAATATATTGATCTATTCTGCTGAGTTTTTCCTTCTTTTCTGCTTTTTCTTTTAAAAAAATCTTTGTTATAAAGGATGATTCTCTGGAAGAAGGAAGGAAAAGGATGGGGGTGGGTGGGTTTAGGCAATGAAAAAACAAATATATCCATAAAAGTTATTGGAAAATTCAAGAGGACCAGTCCTCTTGAATGTATTTAGTAAGATTAAATTAAAAAACTAAAATGATAGTGTTTTATGTGACTGTGTGCATGCTGAGAATCAGAGGCAGGAAGTGTTAATCAGGGAAGGCTTTGTCTCTCTAGGCAGAGGCTACAAAGTCTGGAGTCTCTCCACTGACCAAAAGGGTCCTTAGTTAGGCAGCTGATGCTGAAGTGGTTAGAGTAATAGACCTAGAGTCAGGAAAAATCTGAGTTCAAACTCTGCCTTGGGCACTTGGTAGCGGTGTGACTCAGTTCCCTCATCAGTAAAACAGGGGTGATAATAATAATAATAAGATTTATCTCTTAGATAAATTGTTGGGAGAACAGAATCATATTTGTGAAGGTCTTTGCAGACCTTAAAGTTATATATGAACACCAGCTATTCTTTTTTAAAAATTCAATTAGTTCCTACTGGTTGAGCCTCTAAAGCAATCTGAACAGCAGGCAGCCCCTTTGGGAGACTTAGCATGTTGTCTAGGAGCCATCATGCCCAAGGAGCCCAGATGAGCAAACTTCATTCTTCTCTCTCACTTCATCCTCAGTTGCCCCTGAGACTTCCCCCCAATCCCACCTCATAGCTCTCCCCCGTCCACCTCCTATCCCCATCTAGTAGTTAAAAAAAAAAAGGTAGCCTCTGTCAGGCATGGGAAATAGAAGACAGAGGCAGGAGAATGGCTGAGATGACCTTTGTCCAGCAGCAATAAGACCTGTTGAAATATATCTAAGACCAAGAAGTCCTGCCGTGCTGAGTTTCCTAGGGCCATTTGCAAGGATGGGTCAGCCTTAGAGCAGCAATGTCCAATTGGCTCTAAATGTCAGGGGAAAGTGAAGGCCTCTGGGAGGGTCTCCTGATGAATGTTTAAATACCATTCTTTGTAAATGTCCTGAATCACCAACACCTCCTATTTAAATCCCACCTTCCTAAGACTTTGGCTCATTTTCCATCCACTAGATCCAGACTTACCTTTTGGAAGAAAAGGAAGGAGAGGGCACAGTCCCATCTTAGAGTCCTGGCATGCTTTCTCCACTCTCTCAGGAAAATGGGAGGATTTCTGCCTCTCTCGGATAACTCAGAGGATGACTCTGCATGGAGGCAGAGGAATAGCCAAGTAGACCTTTGTGAAAACTCTTCCAGTATTTGCATTTAGGATTAGGACTTCTTCCCCATTCCCAGTTACTCCTTAGGGGGGGAAATGAACACCATATTGAGCTGGGGGTGGGAGAGCTGAGTTCAAGTCCCAGATCAAACATATATATAGACTGTATGACCTCAGTTACCTCTCCCATAATCTGATTATCCAGAGATATTTCCAAAAATAACAGTGACAAAGGGCACGAACAACCCAGAGGGGCATCTAAATACTTCAATCCTCCCATATATTTTTCTTGTAGTTATTGTTTTTCATAAAGTCTCATTGATTTTACAGAAGAAATTCTGAAGCCCCAGCCACCAGTTAGCCATCAGACCTGAATCCCCAAATCATCCTCTGGTCAAGGGATCATGATTGAAGAGAGAATCTTAGGTTCATCTTTAACTCCTCCTTCTCCCTTGCCTCCCCATATCCAGTGAGGCCACAAACCCAATGAACTCTTCCTCTGTCTTTGGCATCCTTGGGATCTCCAAAATTTCAGCTGCCCACATTCTAGGACAACCCTGCATTCCTGTCTACAAGGATCATACTGGAACAGCCTCCTGCCCACTCTTACTACATCCTCTGATTTACTTTATACCCCTACTGCTGCTGTTACTGCTAGAGTAACTTAAAATCTCACTTCCTTTATGTCTTTTCCTTGCTAAAAATCTTCAGTGGCTCACCAGTGCCTATAGGGTAAGGTCTAAACTCTTTATCTTGGTGTCCAAGGCTCGCCAAATCTGATGCCCACCTCTCTTTTCATCTTTATTCCCCATTATTCCATATACATCAGAGATTCTTAACCTGAGATATACGAAGAGGTGCCTGGATAGGTTTAAGGGGTCCCACGAAGTTAGAAAGGAAAAGTGCATCTTTATTTTTACTGACCTTTAACTGAAATTGAGCATTTCTTCCCATTGTAAATTGTTAAAAAAATGATGGAATGATGGAATACTCTTGTGCTCGAAGAAATGATGAATAAGGTGGTTTCAGAAAACCTTGGGAATACTTATATGAACTGACACAAAGTGAAATGAGCAGAACCAGAAAACTATTTTACAGAGTAACAGCAATATTATAGCAGGGATCAACTGGGAAACTTAGCTTCTTGCATCAATACAATGATCCACGACAGGATCCATCATGAAAAATGCTATTCACCTTCAGAGAGAGAACTGACGAACTCTGAGTGGAGATTAAAGCATATTTTTTTACTTTCATTAGTTTCTTGCTTTTCATTTTTTTCGACATAGCTAATATGGCAATCAATAAGTTTTGCATGACTTCATATGTATAATTAATATCATATTGCTTGCTTTCTCAATAAGTAAGGAGGAAGGTCATTTAGAACTCCATTTTTAAAAAATGAATTTAAAATAAATAAATTTAAGGCTACATGCTTTTGAGAATGAGCTCAGGCTTCACCAGACACTGACAAAAGGCACATACTTTGGGATAGCAAGGTGGCTTAGTGGATTGAAAACCAGACCTAGAGACCAGAGGTCTGGAGTTCAAATCTGACTTCACATACAGCCTAGCTGTGTGACTTGGGCAAGTCATTTAACCCCTACTGCCTACCCCTTATTGTTTCTCTGCTTTGGAATCAATATGTTAGTATTAATTCCAAAATGGAAAGTAAGATGTGTTTTAAAAGGTTCATGCCTCAAAAAAGATGAAAAGCCCCTACCCTGCATGGACTCTTTGCTTTAGCTGCATGGATTTGATGTGGCCTGGATATTGCTGTTCAGCTATCACAGTCACACATGTATTGTTCTTCTCCCACTTTCCCTCCCCACTCCCATTTCATCCCCATGTTGTCTCAAATAGCCTTGGAAGAGCTCAAAAGATGCCAAATTTAGACAGGTGGCATGTGATTAAATCTGATTATTGTCCACGTATGATCAGGTCTCTTCCATTTGGGTGTAGGGATGGGGATGGGGCAGGATTGAAGTTCCAGACTGACATAAATCATCTCTTTTTGATCTAGGCCCAAGAACGTACAGTCGGAGTATAATGTAGACACTTCCTCAAGGCTCATTCATTCTCATCTTATACTCTCCCTGAATACTCTTCTCATTCACTTGCAATTCAGTTTTTATATATATATATATGATATACACATATATGAAAAATACAGCTTTATTTTTACTAACCTTTAATTGAAGTTGAACATTTCTTCCAAATACAAATATGCATTCATGTATATATATATATACATAAATAGATGTATTTTTTAGAAAGAAAGAGAAAGAGAAAGGAAGGAAGGAAGGAAGGAAGGAAGAAAGAAAGAAAGAAAGAAAGAAAGAAAGAAAGAAAGAAAGAAAGAAAGAAAGAAAGAAAGAAAGAAAGAAAGAAGGAAGGAAAGAAGGAAAGAAAGAAAGAAAGAAAGAAAGAAAGAAAGAAAGAAAGAAAGAAAGAAAGAAAGAAAGAAAGAAAGAAAGAAAGAAAGAAAGAAAGAAAGAAAGAAAGGAAGGAAGGAAGGAAGGAAGGAAGGAAGGAAGGAAGGAAGGAAGGAAGGAAGGAAGGAAGAGAGAGAGAAAGTAAGAGGAAAAGAGAAAGAAAGAAAGAAAGAAAGAAAGAAAGAAAGAAAGAAAGAAAGAAAGAAAGAAAGAAAGAAAGAAAGAAAGAAAGAAAGAAAGAAAGAAAGAAAGAAAGAAAGAAAGAAAGAAAGAAAGAAAGAAAGAAAAAAAGAAAGAAAGAAAGAAAGAATCCTTAATCCTTAGGGACCACAACCAAGTCAGAGAAAAGTTTGGTTCCAATTTTGGGCCTAGATTCAGACCTTTAAAAGTATTTATTAAACCTACTCTCTGAAACACACAAGTAGGGGACCTGGGGGGAGCTTGAGAGGTCATCTAGCCAAGGGGGACCTTGTAAAGAAAGGACCTCCAAGTCACCAGGTTTTCCCTTCTGTTCTTTAATAAGCTGCATCTCAGAACTGCTTGAATTATGAGCACTTTCTTTCTACCTTTGCTGCAGTTTTTTCTCTCATTTCTTTAGCAATACCTTCCCTTCCATCTAAGTCATTTCTGGCAGAGAATCTCAAGACAAACTGCAGAGCCGGCCAAAATCCTTCTCTTACAACCCAAATCTCTAGTTCCCTGGATGATCCGTGGCTGCACCCAAGGCTGAAAGGGTAAAAGAGAAAGCTTGTTAACCACATAAGCAACAAATTAAACTTTCATTGAGGTCTGATGGGAATCCAATGCACATCCACATGTCCACAAGACTGCCCTGGCCTTGGTCTAGAGATAATTAACTTCACCCATGTTCTCTAAATTAGGACAATCTCCAGATAATCCTTTCTATCATTCATCTGGTTCTTGAAACCCTGCCCATTCTTCAGAGCCTTCTGGACCTGAAGGGAGGAGAAGTGATGGCGTCCTTGAGATGGCTGCATCTGGCTGTTCTTGGCATTCCTTCAGCTGTCCTAGGATTGCTTTCACACTGAAGAGAATATCATGAGAAATCCAGTCATGGTCTGCCCTGGTTGGGGAAGTTTTCATTCTAGTTCCTTTTTTTTCTCTTCACTTTCATTTATATTTGTGTGTCTGTGTTAGGGAGTAACACCTAAGGGAGCATGGCCCACTTCTGTCCTTTGCTGAGTTAAGCACCTGGGATGGAGGCATGCTCTCAATGAGGACATTCACACAGAGCCAATGCAGCTAAATTCTTGAAAATGATATCTATCTGGGGCAGCTGGGTGGCTCAGTGGATAGAGAGCCAGGCCAGGAGATGGGAGGTCCTGGGTTCAAATCTAGCCACAGACACTTCCTAGCTGTGTGATCCTGAGCAAGTCCCTTAACCCCCACTGTCTAGCCCTTACCACTCTTCTGACTTGAACCAATACTTTGTTCTAAGATGAAAGATGAGGGTTTTTTTAAAAAAGAAAATTATGTCTGCCTAATGCCTCTACTTCTTAATCATCCATTGTCCTCTTCCCCTTTGTGATCTGGATTCTGTGCCTATCAGTAGACTGAAATGACTCTCTCAAAGGTCATCAATACTTCCTAATTATCAATGGCCTTTAAAAACCTTCATTTCTTGGAACCTCTCTCTGAATGGCCTCATAGTCGCCGCTTCTCTCCTAATGAATATTCTCCTTTTCTCTGGCTTCAGAGACATCACACCCTTCTGCTTTTCCTCTTGCCTCTCCAGCCATGTCTTCTTTGCCTCTGCAGCATCTTTCTTAATCTGGGTATTTCCCAAGACACTATTCTCTCCTATCCACTACACTTTCTCCCTTGGCAATCTCACTCACTTGGAAGGCTTCAATGATCTCTTTTATCCAAATGATTCTCAAACACAAATCTTCAGTCAGAGCTGCACACCCGCGTCCTAAGCTGCCCATGGGAGATTTCCATCTCAAAGCTTCCCTCCCATCCCTCCTCAACACCTCAATGTCAGTCTGTCCACAGCAGGATTCTTCATCTTCCCCCAAAACCAGTCTCTCCTCAAAAGAATAAGAGTGTGCGTGCATTCCTTGGACAGAGTGGACCGATCTGGCATGGACAGCACAGGGAAGGTGATCATAAGATTAGGGGGCAGTTAAGTGGATCAGTGAATTGAGAGCCAGGTCTAGAGATGGAAAGTTCTGGGTTCAATTCTGACCTCCTAGATGTGTGAACTTGGGCAAGTCACTTAACCCCCATTGTGTAGCTCTTATTGTTCTTCTGCCATGGAACCAATGCACGGATGGAAGGTAATGTTGTACAAAAAAGATTACTCCTATGAGATCTGATGAGGCGAGACCATGGAGAATCCGTTTTTATCTGTGGCTTTACCAAACATTCTTCCTTCCACATTAGTAACTTAGAAGTTGGCTTGGATGCCTCCCTCTCCCTCACCTCTTCTATCCAGTTACCAAAATCTTATTGATTCCACTTCAGCAATTCCACTTCTGTTGCATTTGCCCCGTCTTCTCTCTCTCCCCTGCCCTCACTTTGTATGGGTCCTCATCATCTCTAACCCGTTACTAAGTCTTCTTCCCTCCATTCTCCCCCCCGCCCACCTCTAGGCATCCTTCATACCACTCTGACAACAAACTTTCCCCTGGATAGAGCTGGTCATGTTATTCTCTGCCGAGGAGCCTTCAATTGTGCCTTATTGTTTGACAAGTAAAGCTCATACTCCTTTGACTAACATTCAAAGTCCTGCCACATCTAGGACAGGAGTAACCTTATTTTGCCACCCATCCTTCACGCGCCGTCCATGCCAGCTAAACTGGTCTACTCTCTGGCCAGTGAATCCACCTGTAGTCTCATCCCTCTGAGGCTTTCCTTATACTCTTTTCTTTGCCCTTGTCCCACCCTTTCCCTGTTGAATTTCCACCCACCCTGTAAAGTCCAACTTCAATGCCACCCCCTGATCCCATCATAACCTTCTTCCTTTAACCTCACCAAAAAACCACTCATGGAATAAGAAGTCAGAGAACCAAGAAGAGAGCACGTCAGTGATCATCTAGTTCCATGCTTTCATTTTACAAACGAGGAAACTCAGACTCAGAGACATTAAATCTGTCAACAAGCATTCATTGTTCCAGATCACTCAGGTAGTAAGTAGTAGAGATGGTATTTGAACCCTTCTCAGTCTAATACTCTTTCTATTGAGCTGAGCTGCTCCCATTGAGGTTCTTGCTACAACCCTCTGAACAGGATCTGCAGGGGTTCCAGAGGAGGAAATGGAAACTTGGAGGCTATGAATTGCCCAATAAACATCTGAGATGGGATTTTAACTCAGGACTTGGCTCCAAGTCTTGAATTCTCCCCCACAACAACACACAATGCTTTTCAATGCTTGTTAACCCAGCATGATGGTTTGGAGTTCCCTACAGAAGGTTGTGATATTCCTTGCATGTGTAAGCTTTATTATAATAATCTAATATAATCACCCAGATCAGCAGGACCTAGAGCAGTGATGGGCAACCTTTTGAGCTTAGTGTGTCAAAATTCCCCAAAAAACTGAGCATAACTCAGGTGGTGTGTCACTTTGAGAAAAAACACCATAATTTCAAGATAGTTATAGTTTAAATAACAAAAATCTATAATTGTAATCTATAATTGTATTTAATAAATCAAAAGCTAATTATTTAACTTACCTGCTAAGTGACTTTCTTGTTCATCTGTCAGTTGGTTTCTTTTGTTGGTCTTGATATTATTTAACTTGTGTGGGGTGCTGTGAACTAAGACAAGTGAAGGGGAGGGGGGATTCTTTAACTAACCTGCCTGTTAGTGATTTTTTTTGTTGTTGAATTTCATTGGCTAAATCTTCAATTGAAGGTTGATATTTTGTACACTTTAAGCTCAAGCAAGCGCTACTAACTTCATCTGTCAATCTGTTTCTTTTGTTGGTTTTGATATTATTTAATGCTGAGAATAAGGTCTCACAAAATATGTAGAGGGAAAATTTATGAGTAAAGCCATTGCTATATGTTTCAGGGTGCTAAAAGTGTCTGGTAATTGGTTCCAGGGCACTCCTCAGTTGCATGTGGGCCAGAGCCCCACCAAGTCTTCCTGGGATGAGCTCTCATGCTGCTGAGTGTCATCAAAAATGACTATGCATGTCAGTGCTGACACATGTGTCATAGGTTTGCCATCACGGACCTAGGGAGACCTCTATTGTAGAGAGATATTTAGATAGACATGATCAAGGATCCAGCCCACCCCATATCCAAGGGAGAATCCTATTTCTGTCTTTGTGAGGTGAAGGATGAGGGCCATGGCTAGGCACTCACTCCCTATCTCTCCTATCTCTAGTAGGGGTATTTGGGCTAGAATCATACCTATTATACACCAGATGCTTACAGTCTAGAGACATGATGGTTTTTTTTTTTTTTTGGCTGGGAAGTAGGAGTGGGATCAGTATAGAAGCTACTTTCTCAGCTCACTCCAAAGGGGAGGGTAATATATAAGTGGAAATTTTCTACCTTTGAACTATGTTCCCCAGAATTCCTTTTGTATCTCCCAGCATCCCTTTCCCTGCATCCTCACATTTGCATTGTTATGTTATTGGTTATAACTTTCTGGGACTCCTCCCTCTTTGTTCTTCTTTCTCGAGATCGCAGTGGAGTTAGGCAAGTTTTGCTCTAGCTTTTTATTTCAAGTTGTTATTAATAAATCTTATAAATATAATACTTGAATTATTGTATATCAATTTTAATCTCACAGTAGCAGTCAGCTTACTCTGGGACAGCTTAGCTCTCCTCCACCAAATACTTATTACACAAAAGACAATCACAGATAGTAAACAACCATATCCATCAAAGCAAGAAGTAAAACAGAAAATGGATGAGTTATACTGATTGTCGATGCTAGAAGGCTTATGAATAAATGGGCTTTTTGACTCAGGTTGGGGATGAATTTTCAGCTCAATCAAGAAGAAAAAGATTTCACCCAAAATCCCATTCTCAGTGTTTCTGGAGGTATGGGTGCTGAATCAAAGGACAGTTGGAGGAAGGGTGGGGAAGATTTTCCCACATGCTTGTGGTTCCAGGGAAGTTTTCTATCTGTCTTTCAAAGTCTACACCTTGCCTCTTATCTTCTCCCTCTCCTTGACTTTGCTCTCTCCAAACTCTCCCCATCAATTCAAAACTATGTTATCTCACATATTTGTAATACTTAGCATCACAGGAAAATCCTCCATAGAAATATCACAAGTCAAACTGGGCAGGGGTAGGGTTATATTCTTCCTCCTAGTAGTAGTAACTACTACTGCTAGGACTTCACATGTCTATAATACTTTCCCCAAATCTAACCATTGAGGCAGCCTTTCTATATATTATATCTTCATTTTATCAAACGTGTGATTGTGATTTGACCCGAACTTCCATCCCAGATTAACCACTATCTGTCTGTGTGATCTTGGACAAGTCATTTCTCTCTCTAGGTCTCATTTTCTCCAACCATAAAAATGAGGGGGTTGGATTAGATGACCTTTAAGGTCCCTGACAGCTGTAACAGTCTGGGGCCCAATGATGCTAGAGTACAGTGTGGAGCCATCTAGCAACCAGCCCATCAGGCTGGCACCCCAGTGCCCAGCAGCCCCAGCACCTGCACCTGTGTCCATGAACATACACACACACAATATTAAACTCATATTTCTGGTCCCTGAGAAGGCATGATGTTCATTTTCCCTGCCCAAGGCACCCTGCCTGAGTTTGCCTTAAATTTCTTTCCCGTGGATGAATGCCACCCATTTGTATTTATATAGAGAATTTGACATAGCTAATTAAAGCTCTCTTGCAGGCTTGGGAGGGGGACATTAATAAAAGAAGCTGGCACGAAGCTGGCACAGAACCTGGGAGGCCAGAGGACAAAGTGTGTTTCTCAATGGAGACCAGAATATTCAGCAAATTGTCTCTCTCTGCCCAGCTAAGGAAGGACGGAGGTGTCCCCAAACTCAGTGGAGGTTCAGCCAGAGCTGATAAATGAAGCTTCTGGGGTCTGGGAGGAAAGGCTCGGCTGGCATTTGCAGGGAGGAGGTTTGCCCATCATTTCCATTCTAGATAGAACAATGGTTTCAGGATCATTGAGGTCATCAGGTCTAAAGCTGGTTAGGACCTTAGAGATCCACTAGTCCAATCTCTTCCCATTGCCTTCTCTCCACTCCCTCACACAGGCTCTTCCCTGGGCCAGGTCCTTTTCACCTTTCACCCAGACTAATAGCCTTCTAATTAGTCTCTCTCTTTCCAACCCCTCCCCTCCCTCATTCATACTCCACGTAACTATTACATTGATATTATGGCAGCTCTGATCATGTCACTCCTCTGCTCAACAATTCTCAGTGACTCCCTATTGCTCCTAGGATAAGATACAAAGTCCTCAGCCTGACTCTTAAAGCAGTGGGGATCCCATCTACTTTGCTTGTATTATTTCACATTGCTCTGGCTTACTCAAAGAGAGACAATACAGCATAGAGAACTGGCTGTAAAACCTGGATGACCTGTGTTCAAGTCCTGACTCTGACATATCCTAGTTGTGTGACTCTGGGCAGGTCATTTAAATTCTCTGGGCTCTAGGCCACTTTCCAAGACTGAACTCCAGAGAAGGCACCTAACTGCACCACAGAGGGGCTTTATTTACCCAGGAATTCCCTAGAACAATGACATTGCAAGTTTAGACCCTATTCCTAGGTCACACAACTCTTCATTCCGGTCATACTGGCCTGTTAGCTTATCCCTGCCATAATATTCCATATTTTGCCTTGATGCCTTTGTCCCCCATGTGTGTGCGCACACCAGCCTCTTAGAATGCATCTCTTGTTGTTGCTGTCCAGTCCTGACCAGAACTGTCCAGGACGTTTTCTTGTGGTTTGCCCTCTCCTTCTCTAATGGATTAAGGCCAACAGAGGTTAAGTGACTTGGCCAGAGTCACGCAGTCAGGCAGTGTCTGAGGCTGAATGGGAACTCAGATCATTCTGATTCCAGGCTCAGAGCACCTACCTGCATCTAGAATATATATATATATATATATATATATATATATATATATATATATATAAAAATGATATAATATCTGATTTGTAAGGATAATTTAGGGTTGTGACCTAACCTAAATTTGATTTTTGGTCACCAGTGGATATCCCCAAAAAAGTACCCAAGTCAGTTTGGAAATATATGGTGGTTTAATCAATATACAGAGAAGAAATCAAGGAGAAGAGAGAGGGGAAGGTATAGGATTTCTCCCACCCAGCCTGTGCCAGGTGAGTTCAAAGTCCTCTGCCACGAGGTCCTTGAAGATTAGAGGCTTTCTCTAAGAGGATGGTGTTTGGAAGGTAAAGGAGAGAAAAATCAGCCTAAACTCCGAGAGATCTCAGAGAAGAGCCTCACCGAACTAGGTTACTAGGCTTCCTCCAGTATGGATCAAGGAAAACTCATCGCTAAACCAGGACAGTAGCAGCTGCCACGCCAAGATGCTGACATACTCAGCAAGCTGCCACCAGCCACCTCTCCACCGTCAAAGAGGCCAGAGACCGGAAGTGATGCGAAATATATAGATGGTTTTTACATCATTTTCTTGCATCTCACCTGTACCAATGGTAGTTTAAGCTTGACTTAGGACAGCCCAGGGGTCTGTCAGTTGTTTCTGATTTGTCATTTGCTAGCACATGTCTGTTGTAGGCCATCCTCCTAGATACTTAATCCTTAAGTATGGGTGTAGACATTCCTGTTTTTGTTAGACTAAGTAGGGTGGAGTATCTAAAGTTCACAGATTATATATCATATTATATTTATTATACATTATGTTATACATTGCGTATATTATATACACATATAACATATACAATATAACATACATATTCTATAGTCTCCCTTAAACCACATAGGAGCAATGTCCTCTTTGAGACACTGCTTCATCCCAGCTAATTACGAGGACCTTCCCCCTTTTTCACATATATATATGCACACATACACATATATGCATATGTGTATGTATATATACAAATACATACACATATAAATAAATAAAGTATTCACTTATTTGTGGATATATCATATTTCTCCTTCTCCCTTTGCCTTGGAATACAAGCTCCTCAAGGGCACAGACTATTATTTTTGTTCTTAGACTTCTGTTATCTGAAACAGTTCCTGATTCATAGAAGGTGCTTAATAAATGCCATAGGTGCATAATAGAGACAAAAAAGCATTGAATAGAAACCGAGGCCCAGAGAGGGAAAGCAATTTGTTCAGGCTCATGTAGGTAATGGGTCAATAGAGTTTGATTCCAACCCAGGTTGCCCTAGATTTAGAACTAGAGGAAACCCTATCTGGGAAACCTACCCCCACATTTCGGAGATGGGTAAACTGAGGCTATCTGGTTCCAAAGCAAGCCAGGGCCATGTGTCTACTAGATTGTGCTTTCCTGAAAGAAGTGTAGCTAGGGCACAGACATGGAGGGCACACAAACAGGAGACATATGGACGGGCTTACATGTGACTAAGGCAACCCATGCCTGTGACTTACAGATTGACTGATATCTTCAGGTGATATTATGCCACTATTTGTTATTTTCCACTGAGTATTGTATCTCTGCTGTCTGTTGTAAATCAGTTGTCTCTGATGAGCATCTCTGGTTGCTGAGCTCCTCTTTAGAGGGCTATTTAATGAGTCTCTTCTCCAATCTACCAGGGTGTGGTGACTAGAAAGCCTCTCCCCAACAAAAGGAAGAGAAGCTCTTTTAATGCATAGTTACAATGACTATATAGCCATCATACCCAGCTAGGGGGAACCAACAAAGTCAGTTAACAGTAAAGATTGTCCATTTTTTGGATCGCCTGTCTTGGGTGCTAAATCAAAGTCTATCGTGTCCGACACTTTTCTGATTTAAGTTTAGGAAATCCCCAACTTCTCCCATTGAACCTGTACTGGGGATCCAGCATCCCACAAATCTATTTTGAAGGGCTCTCTTTAAAAAAATTGAAGAGAGTTATGTAAAAGCTGGATTGGTAAAGGCTACTCCCCCCCCCAAATCCTCTTTGACTTCCATGCAAATGAATTTGAGCCAGAGCCAGAGCTAAGCAAAGAAGACAAGGTCACTGCCCTCCACCTTCCTGACTCACATTAATGCCTTTATTATGTACCTCCATCAGTAACAAAAAACCCCTTGGCCTTTACACTGTGTTCTTGCCTATTCTACAGAAGGCAGAAAGTGACTGATTATAGATGTAAGAATCTTACCAGAATCAGCTAAGTAAAACCAGAGCATTAGCTGAAGGAAAGGGGAAAGGCATTATTAAACTAAGAGAGAATAGAAGACGGAGACAACATACACAATCCTAATTCTCCCCCATCCTCACCAAAGAAGCCATCTATGTCCAAAAGAAATGGCCACTGGCTAGGCTATGGCAGCCATTTCATGGCCACTTCACAATTTAGGGCATTGGTACCTCCATCTAAGATAGGCACTCCAGAACTAAATGGGAGATAGAGAGTGGGCTGGATTGCATTTGGAAGATTATTCAATGCTTTAACTATCATAATTTGTTCATCAACACAAAAAAAACCCTCATCTTTCCTTCTTAAAAAATGTCATCTTCTGTCTTCAGTATGAATTCTAAGATAGAAGAGTAGCAAAGTTTAGAAAATTGGGAGTAAGTAACTTGCCCAGGGTCACATAGCCAAATTTGAACTCAGATCCTCCCAACTCCAAGCCTGACATTCTTTCTATCCCCTGTACTACCAAACTACCCCCACTTCATCTTCCTTTGTTTCTTCTTTTTTTTTTGGTTGTTGTTAAACCTTTACCTTACATCTTAGAAACAATACTATATTTAGGGATTCCAAGGCAGAAGAGTGGTAAAGGCTAGGCAATTGGAATTAAGAGACTTGCCCAGAGTCATACAACCAGGAAGTGTTTGAGGCCACATTTGAACCCAGGACCTTCCATCTTTAAGCCTGGCTCTTTATCCACTGAGCTACCTCACTGCTCCCCCCAGCCCAAACTTATTTTTCTAAAGCAAACATTCTCCCAGAGGTGTTGGGTGGTTACAAAGTTTGGAATGCCACAATCACTCAAAAGACAATGGGAACACCTTGCCTGAGTACTGTGGACTATACCACATTTCCAACAATGCTTTTCTTGCAAATGGTTTGAGATAATATATGGAAAATAGGTGATGAGGAAAAAAAGGTGAGATGGGTACATAGTGAGAGTGAAGGATAATAAACAGCTTTAAGGCTGTATTGGGATCCTTAAGATAGAGAGGAAAGACCTCCAGCTTGTTAGGTCAATTCTCTGTGGAGGAACTATGGGAGAACATGGAGAAAAATCATGCAGGATAGAAAAGTGTGATTGTGTTGGCTGTCTGCACTGAGTGAGGGATGCCCACAACCCTCAGATCACTGCTCAGTTGAAGTATTGAAATGTAAGGGGAAATGGGATATGGGTAAGAATCTAAGTGTAAATAAAGTCCCATGAGAATTCTAGGGAAGGTGAGATAATACTGAGCTTAGAAAGAGCCAGAGAAGTTTTCATTTGAGTGTGTCTCTGACATATGGGGAGGTCTTCAACCAGCAGTGATAGAGGTGGGGGTGGAAAGGAATGAATTCTGATATTTGGAAAGCAGTGGGGAAAAGGAGCGGGCTAGATAGTGGGAATTTGAGGGGGTGCAGCTAAATATTGGAGCTCTCAGTCTCATTGACAAATGTCAGTTGTCATCTGGGTATTTTGTGGCCATCCCTCAGAGGGTGGGGGATTGATGACTTTACTGGAATACAGAATAAAGAATTCCCGGGTGAGGGAATTTCTACCAATGTAGGATAGCACCTTCTCTATCCTAATCTGGAAAGTTGTTCATAGAACCCAGAAACTAAATTACTTTCCCAGGATTACAGAGACAATATATATCAGAAGTGGTACTTGAACACAGGTCTTCTGGCATCTGCTCCACCACACTACCTCTGAGCATGTCCTATAGATATATAATGATCCACATATCCAAAATAGAATTCATTATCTCCATCCCACCTCCAAACAGATCCATCTCAGATTTTCCTGTTTTCTCAAGAAGACCACAATTCCTCCAGTCTCCTGGATTCACAACCTCTGAGTCACCCTAGACACATAATGGCGAACCTATGGCACATGTGCCAGAGATGACATGCCTAGACATCTCTGTGGGTATGCATGCCAAGGGCCCAGTGCCACAGTCCCTGCAGAGTTCCTAACTAGAAAATGGGAGGAAAGCCCAGCTGAGTTACTCCCCTCACCTTCTCCCCAGTAGGAGTTAATAAACAGGTCTCTTCAAGACAGCATCCCAGGCTGGACAAGATTTCCCCACCCCATTCAGAATACAATGGCTTCTTTACCTTTGGCCTGAGTAAGACAGAAACAATTTATGTCTTTACTACCAGAAGAGTCTTTACTATACAAAGTATTTTGGGGATTTGGGGATGAGTCTTTTGAGTTTGTACCTTAAAAATGTTCAAAACTGTAGTCTACTGATTTAGGAATAAGTTTTATGAATCCCAGGCTAAATAGCCTCTTCCCTCTTCTTCACCCCCTTTCCCAGTTTCTTTCACAAGCAACCCTGGGGTGGCTTTCATTTGAATTCTTAATTCCCATACCTCTAACTAACCCAACCTATTAAATTTGCATTCAAAGGGCTGCCTGCCCAAGGGACCCAGCTCTGGAAAACACAATAGTGGCTTGTCACAGGTAGCAATCTGCCAATCAGAGCTGTATCCAGATTAAAACCTTACTTCAATTTGCTAAAATGGTTAATTTGGAGGATACCCACTTCAGGAAGGCTGGAACATGTGTGACAGGCCCAATGTGTAAGGATGATGTCATTTAACCTGAGGGTTATATCTTTCTATAAATAAAGGGTTTTCCTGTAAGCTGAGGCTTTTTTTGCATTTTTTTCCTGGCTTTTTTTCTCTCTCTCAATGAAGTATTGCATTTGAAATGGCTCCTGGTTCCTTGAACACTGACTAAAGAGGGTGTACTTTGAAATTTTCAAGGTCCCCTCAATTTCCACTTTGGAGAGGAGCTAGGTTTGAAGGAATCAGAGCTCACCTAACTAGAGGGGAGCAGAGCTGAGTGCTTGCACCCCTCACTTCTCCCTCTCCCCAAGCCTGACTATATCACCTGCCCCCTCTCCCCTGCCCAGCAATCCAATAGAGGAGCTTCCGTCCCCTGGGTGGAGTGAGGTGGGGAAGCAGTGTGAGCCTGGCACTCAGTGGGTGGAGAGTCACAGAATGTGGTTGCTGGGGGTGGGGCATGGACACAGCACTTGGTCAAGGGGATGGGGTGGGAGTAGGGCCTGGAAATCCATCTCTTAAAGGTTGCTCATCACTGCCCTAGACTCTACAGTACCCCTCACCACCTAAATCCAATCAGTAGCCAAGTCTTGTCCATTCCTGCCCAGAATACTCCCTCCTGATTGGTCTTCTTGTTTCAAGTCTGCCCTCTCTCTAACCTATCATTTGCACTGATGCCAAAGTGTTTTTCCTAGAGCAGAGTTCTGACCATGCCTTCTTCTCTTCAATAAATTCCTGTGGCTCCCTACTGCCTCCAAGACAAACTGTAAATTCTGTTTGAAATTGAAAATGCTTGCCTAGCCTTAATATACATTAATGTCCATGAACTCTACTGCCCAGTCAGATTGACCCTTCTTGCTCTTGTTCACACACAATATTCTATCTCCCATTTCTAGGCTCTTGAATAAGTTGTCTCTCCAGTCTAGAATGTGCCCCCTTTCCCTCACCTCTTATTTCCTTTATTTTTAAAATATTATTATTTATTTTAAACATTTTCTTTTTAAACTTTGAGTTCCGGAAGTTTCTCTCTTTCCCTCTCACCCCTCTCCCATTCACTGAGAAGGCAAGAAGTACAATATCAATTATGTGTGTGAAATCATCCGTAACATATTTGCATATTAGTCATTTCAGAAAAGCAAAGTCAGAAAATTATACTTCAATCTGTAGTCCAAGTTCAGCAGTCCTTTCTCTGGACGTGAAGAGCTTTTTTTCCCATCATGATCAGAGCAGTCAACATTCCCTAACTTGAACTAAATTCATACACCCTGACTCCAGATCCATGGCCTCTCACATTGTCTCATGGGATTTCTACCTGTAGTACGACCACTGACTCACTGCATGACCATGGCATGGACGCCAGTTCCCCTGGCCTTCCTTCAGTTTCCTCGTCTATAAAATCAAATGGAGTGGTAGGCTGGATGACTTTAAGATTCCTCTATCTCTGGGTTCTGGGATCCTGGAGATGTCTGGAGAAGTTTGGCCTTCAAATAGACTAGAACTGAAGCTCTGGTTGGCTGGTGGGTTGTTATCTTTCATACTGGAAGAGAACCAGAATGATATCATTGGTGATGTTTTTGATGCACATAAATTGGGTTTTTAGGTGAGGCAGAATTGCACAAAGTCTTCCACATGGTTCTCTTTTCCAGCCATCCAGGTCCAGTGGAAAGCTAAGATGACTGGTGATGGTCCAGGATGCATCACTTCTTCGATGTGCACCAAGCTCTAAGTATTCAACAGTGGCTACTCCAGCCATGTTCATGGCCATTGGAGAAATTGTTCTCCTCTTCCCCTTCTGCTTAGGGAAATCTTTCCATGCCTGGGATAGACATTCCCCTAACTCGTCTATGGGCTTCGTTACACTCAACCTGGTTTAGTGCATCTACTCTGCTTTGGTCACTATACATGCTATGGCTTGGAGCCACAAGGAGAGGTGGACGCCCAAGAAGCAGCCTTGGAAAGGGCTCCCCAAGCTCTCAAAACAGAGGTTCTAGTCCTTGCTGAACACCCTGAACGCCCCTAGCTTGGTGCTTCCCAGTTGTGTGGTCATGAGTAAGCCATTTAATGTTTCTGGGTATCTGTACCTCTATATTCCAGAAGAAGCTGCTCCTGTTTTCACTAAGAGTCCCTAAAAGGTCCTAAACAGCAGAGGAGGGACAGCTAAAGAGCAAAGACTGAAGTGCTGCCTTTATCAAAGGGGAAACAATGGAGAAGATGGCAGAGAGATGACGGACAGATGTTACCACGCATCCCTTTTCTCTTGGGGGTTTACCTCTTGCATGCACACAAATATAGATGCCCCTACACGAGTGTGGTTGTGATTGTGAAAGATATGGCAAAGGCTGGCCCCAACTGAATGAGGCCCCAGGACAGCTCAGGAAGAGGGGAGGGGAGGAACCAAAGAATTTCCAGGGCACGTCACTTGTTTATCAGCCAGTTCGGGTGACTCTTCGGTACCTTATGTCCCAAGAGAAGAGGGAGAGGAGCGGAGGTGAGGAAGGATGAGCAGAAGTAGAACAGAGAACAATGTCGAGGCAGGAAGGACCACAGAGGAAGAAAGGAAGGCAGGAACAATATGTGGAGAAGATCACTCATCATTTGGAAACTCCCAGGCCAGACAGAGATAGTCAGAGGTGGATGGGAGGAGGTGGAAAAGGGGATATCAGCCTTCCCTTCAGCTTTCCCTGGAAAACCCAAAGAAAGTTCCATTTAGCTCTTGGGCTAACAAAGGAGGAAAAAACATCCATCTGGCACAGATTCATTATTAGCGCTGCAGACTTGGGGTTGACCACCAGTTCCCAACGGCTCATTGTCCAGCGAGCCACTGGCTAAACAGCAAAGACTAGAATTAAAGACAGATCATTCCCTTTGGTTATAACTTCTGACTGGAAAGGCCAAAGATTAGTGGGGATAGAGGAAGCGGGGAAGAAGGGGGAGCAAAAGAAACTGACCAACTAGCATCTATTAAGTGCCTACTATGTGCCAGGTGTTGCGCTAAGCGTAGGAGATGCAAAGAAGAAGGAAAATGTGCTCTGCCCTCAGAGAGTGCATTGTAATGGCAAAGACATATGAAAACAACTTTGTGTTCAATGTATACAGAGTAGAGGGAAGGTGATGGAGAGGAGAGAACACAAGCAACTGCAGGAACTGGCAAAGGACTAACTGCTCGAGCAGCCTGAACTGAGTCTTGGAAGAAACTAGGGAGGTGAGGAGGGACAGAATTCTAGGCAGGGGGTCTTAATACAAAGGCATGGAGTCTGGAGATGGACTTTACCTGGGTGAAGGAAGAAAACGGGCCAGTACTGCTGAGAGAAAATAGGGTGAATCAGGCAGTGAAGTGTTAAAAGTCTGGAAATATAGGAAGAGGCCGGGTTTTGAATGGCCAAACACGGGATTTTCTGTCTGAAACTGGAGATAATAGGGAGCCACTGGAGATTATTGTGTGTCTGTGGGGGAGGCAGGTGACTTGATTACACCTGCACTTTAATGGAGAAAAGCGTCTTGGCAGCTGAATGGAGGACGATTTGGAAAGGGGAGAGACAAGAGATAGAAACACCAGGTGGGGGTTGTTGTGATGGTCCAGGTGAGAGGTAATGAGGGCTTGAACTAGTGTGGGGGCTGTAGGAGGGAAAGGACAGGACCCATAGAAGAGAATGAGGAGGTGAGGGAGGAGGGCAAGAGAGACCTGGAAGAAGAGAAGTCTTAAGATTTGCAAAGCTCTTCAGAGATTGCCGTATTTGGCTCTTCCAAGCCAGTGATGCCCCTTTTGCAGATGAAAAAACAGGCTGATGGAGGCTGAGTGGTCTACAAACCTAGAAAGTGTCTATGGTAGGATTTGAACTTGGCTCTTCCTGACTCCAAGTCCAGTTCTGTCCAATGGACAGCCTAATCCTTAGAACTCTTGCTTGAAGCCACCGTGTGGATCCCCAGACAAAAATAGAATGTATTGTGTGAGAGGTCAGAAATGGGGAAGTTTGAGGAGGTGTAAACATGGCCAAGGGCTCCAGGCACTGTGGATGATAGACTGATGAGGAGGACTTAGAGGGAGAGGGAGAGAGAAGAGGTACAAGGCCAGGGCAGTGATAGATTTCAGAGATGTGGCTCCAGCTGGAAGCTGACCATCGTGATGGCAGATGGTGGTGGGTCTCAGGCTGGCATTCCAGACCCACTGTAAGTGGCTATGGTGTCAGGGAAAGCAGAGGCTGTTGGGGAGTTGGACAGGAAGGCTTGAATGAGGCTGGAAAGGGGAATTAGGGCAGATCAAACACCTGGGACTGCCTGCTTTTCCCTTAATCACCTTTACCTCTCATATAGGCAAAAGCACCAATGTGCCCTGGAATGATGGGCTAGGCAATGGGGGTCAAGAGACTTGCCCAGGGTCACCCAGCTGGGAAGTGTCTGAGGCTCTGATTTGAACCCAGGACCTCTCATCTCTAGGTCTGACTTTCAGGCCACTGAGGCACCCTGCTGCCCCCTAAAATCAAAGGTTGTAACGATGTAAAGCAGCCTGCCAACTTTTGAGCATCATTATTACAGAGGACTGGGCAGGAAGAAACCTGGGTATAGGTGCCAGCCGGGTCCTGAACTGTCTGACTCTGGGAAGCTCTTTCCTGAGCCTGGGTGGCCTCCTCTGTAAAAGGGGAGGATTATCTCTCCCGTGTCTGCCCCATGGGTAGCTGTGAGCAAGGGCTCTCTGTGAGGAAAGGACGATTGTGAATTTGGCCCCGTCCCATTGGGCCAAATGGCTTCAAAATAGGGAGGCAGCTTGTCTGCTGCTGATAAACGGAGGGGGGCGAGTGAGCGTCTGCCCTTTCCGTGGCGGAGTACGTTCGGGAGGGAGCTGGAGTGTCCGGGAGCGACTGTAGATATTCGGTTGAGTCCAGGAATGGAGGAAGCCCCCGTGCCCACCGACCTCTTTCCCAGCGGGAGCCGACAAAGGTCTCCAGCGCCCATTCCAGGGGACCAGCACGAAATGTGCCCCCAGCCCCTGCCCGAGAAGTGACGGACCCGAGTGCGGGTCGAGCCCTGTGGCTCTGGACCCGGCCAATGTGGAAAGCTCCGCTGCCTGTTCATGACCGAGGCTTTTCTCTTTGTCTTTTTACCGATGCAAAGGAAAGACGACAAATCTTTGTTCACTGAAAAGCCAAATAAAAAGAAGTCTCGTTCCTGATTGCCCAGCTTGCTGCGTTTGGCCCTCGGTCTCATTTTCCCCACATGTAAAATCAGGGAAACAATTCTTCATTCTTGAGATTTTAACTGCAGCAGACACTGGGCTTTGTCCTGGGGATCCAATCTTATTCAATTCAGCAAACATTTCTTAAATGCCTCTGTGCCAGGCATCATGCCAGGCAACATTCAAGACCAGGATGAGTGGATGGAGAGCTGGGTCTAGAGACAAGAGGTCCTGGGTTCAAATCTGGCCACAGACACTTCCCAGCTGTGTGACCCTGGGCAAGTCACTTGATCCCCATTGCCTACCCCTGACCACTCTTCTGCCTTGGAACCAATACATGGGATTAATTCCAAGATGGAAGGTGAGGGCTTAAAAAAAAAAAACAGGCTGAAAACATACAGTTGATGGCTTCGAGGGTCTTACGTTCAGGTTCTGCTGGAACCACCTGTTCTCTTGAAGAGTGGCAGCTAGAGCTGATTATTCAGTTTTCACCATGAATTATTTATACCTCCCCAATTGGGGCAGGTGGGTGAGCAGTGGATAGAGCACTGGATCTGGAGTCTGGAAGACCTGAGTTCAAATCTGATCTCAGACACTAGCTATAGAAAGAACCCTGGGCAAGACACACATCCCTGTTTGCTTCAGTTTCCTCATCTGTAAAATGGGAGCAACAATTGCACTTACCTCTCAGGGTTATTGTGAGGATCTTATGAGATATCTGTAGAGTGCTTAACGCAGTGTCTGGCACCTAGTAGGTACTATATAAATAGGACAACTAGGTAGTACAGGAGATTAGAATGCCGGGCTTGAAATCAGGAAGACTTGAGTTCAAATGTGGCCTCAGACGCTTACTAGCTGTGCGACCCTGCGCAAATAATTTCGCTCTATTTGCCTCAGTTTCCTCATCTGTAAAATGGGGTAATAATTACACTTACCACTCTTGTGAGGATAAAAGGAATCATTTGTAAAATTCTTAACACAGTGTCTGGCACTTAGTAGATACAATATAAATAGGGCGGTTAGGTGGTACAATGGATTAGAATTCCAGGTTCAAATAGGACCTCAGACATTTATTTACTAGCTGTGTGACCCTGAGCAAGTCATTTAACCTTGTTTGCCTCAGTTTCCACATCTGCAAAATGAGCTGGAAAAGGGATTGTCTTTACTTAAGAAAGTGATGGAGGAATGTAAGCAATGCAGATGAAACTTAATTTTTTTCCTACTGGAGAGCTGGTTGTTAAACATTTACCAGCCACCCTCTGCTTACATTCTATTGAAGGATGGAGGGGAGCTATAATTTGTGCTTGGATCATTTACACCCAAATTAAGGAGTACTCGGAGAAAAGCTCACCCAGGAGGGGGCCTCTATGCTGCCTTCTGAAGGCAGGAGGAATTCAGTGAGGCAGAGGTGAGCAGAGAGTACATCCCAGGCATGCAGGACAACTGGCGGAAATCCGTAACTGGGAAGTTGGACCTTTGGGTAATGAGACTCGCTGGTGGACAAGGCTGTCTGGAATGGAGAGTGTGGAAGGAAATAAGCCTGGAAAGGAAGGTGCAAGCCTGATTCCACACTAAGGGTTTTATCTATTTTTTCTTTTGATTTTCTTTCTTTAATATTTTTCCATGGTTACATGAGTCTCTTCCCTCCCCCCTCCAGGAGTTGACAAGCAATTCCACTGGGTTATACATATATTATCACTCAGAACCTATTTCCATAGTATTCATTTTTGTAATAGAGTCATCTTTTAAAACTGAAACCCCAAACCACATACCCAAAGAAACAGGTGATAAATCACACATTTTCTTCTGGATTTCTGCTTCACAGTTCTTTCTTTAGATATGGAGAGCTTTCTTTCTCACAAGTGAGGGTCTTATATTTTGACCCAGAGGCAATGGGGAGCAGCAGAAGCTTTTTGAGCAGGGGAGTAGCTCATTCAGAATTGCATTTTAGGATATTTTAACCAAATTGGCAGCTGTGAGAAGGATGAATAGGAGAAGGGAGACACTGGAATTAGGGAAACCAATTAAGAACCTGAGCCAGGATTGAGGTTGTTTAAGTGAAAAGAAAGGGATGAGGTGGCAAAGTAGATAGAGCATGAGGCCTGAAGTTGAGAAGACCTGGATTTAAATCTGGCCTTGGATAATTCCTAGCTGTGTGACCCTGAACAAGTCCCTTAACCCCTTTTGCCAAGCCTTTGGCTTTCTGTCTAAAAGTTGTTACTAGGACAGAAAGAAAGAAAGAAAGAAAGAAAGAAAGAAAGAAAGAAAGAAAGAAAGAAAGAAAGAAAGAAAGAAAGAAAGAAAGAAAGAAAGAAAGAAAGAAAGAAAGAAAGAAAGAAAGAAAGAGAAAGAAAGAAAAAGAGAGGGAGGAAGGAAGGAAGAAAGAAAGGAAGAAAGGAGGGAAGGAGGGAAGGAGGGAAGGGAGGGAGGAAGAAAGAAAGAAAGAAAGAGAGAGAGAGAGAGAGGGAGGGAGGAAGGAAGGAAGGAAGGAAGGAAGGAAGGAAGGAAGGAAGGAAGGAAGGAAGGAGGGAAGGAAGGAGGGAAGGGAAGGGAAGGGAAGGGAAGGGAAGGGAAGGGAAGGGAAGGGAAGGGAAGGAAGGAAAAGGAAGGAAAGGAAGGAAAGGAAGGAAAGGAAAGGAATTCTTATGAGAGATGCCCTGAGAGGCAGCAGAATCAATAACCCTCTCTATGTCTCAGAGATACCATAGAATTAAATGAAGGAAAGCTGGGGAAGGTAGTCTCTGTCCATACAATTCGGACAGCACCGAAGAAGTGACCTTGGCCTCAGTTTCCTTGTAAAATGAGAGTTGGGAGCTAAGCTTTGGATCAATGACCCAAAGAGCCTACTGTGTGCCAGTCTCTGTGCCAAGGCTGAGGTAGGGATAAGAAAGGATGACTGTTGAAGGTCAGAGTGAGATGAATAAGGGAGTGTCACCAGAGTGTCACTCTGGTGACAGTCTTGGCTTGGGCTTCTAATGTCCATTTGGAGAGCAGCATTTCAGCTCATCTCACTGTTGAGTGGCTTGGGCAGGATTCCTGGTCTGCAGAGCTCAATCTTCCTTTGTCTGGGCTGCTTCCTGGCCTAAATGGGGAGCACCCACCCACCCACAGTGGCAGCTGAAGGCTAGCCTCCAGCCCTCCACGCCTGGCCCTCTCCCTGTTCTCCTTGTTCCTTCTTGCTCCAATGAGCCTTGCCTGTCAGGGCTGGCGGGTGATGAATGGGCCAGGCCAGCCGGGCAGGCAGGTGGGACACGGGTGATGTTCCAAAAGTCACTGACATTTTTCAGCCGAGGAGAGGGGACAGGAGCTGCCACATGCCAGACAGAAATCTTCCCTCACCCATCATCTATCCTCCCCCGGCCTCTGGCTTCAATTCCTCTACCCCCCCCCCCCCAGTGCCTAGGCCTGAGCTGCCTTTAATAAAGCCTTTGGGAAACAGCTTTCCCTTGAATGAATATGGGCACATGGTAGACCCTGGGAACCAGAGATGGGGATACAAAGTTAATGTCTGCCATCCAGCAGAGGGAGAATCAGGTACAACACTGAATTGGGTATTAAAAGGTCTGCGGTCTTACCTTTACCTTTATTATCTACAAAAAATGTATTCAATACGTGCTGTATATAATACCCCTTCTGTCCAACCCTAACAGTCAATTCTCACCAAAGCAAGCCCTGGAGATACAGACACATTCCCTTCATACTGGCACACTCATCGCTCCCCACAGATGGCATCAGTTCTACACCAGCTATTCCTCCCCCTCCCACCTCCTCTTTCTGCCTCTTGGAAGCCAGAGATCCATTCAAGGCTCTGCTCTCCGTCCACTTGGCTTTTCCCAGCTGTTAGAGCTCCATTCTACTCCTAAATCACCTGGAATTTATTTTGAATCTATTCTGTGTTTATTTATCTGCATGCACAGTTTCCCATCATTAAAATGTAAACTCCTTGAGGGAAGAGATTGTCATGTTTCTCTTTTTGTAATCCCAGAACTTAGGAAAAATACCTGGCAGAGAGGAGGCTTTTAAATGATTGTTGAATTAAATGGAAAGATGCAGGAGACCTGATCTCTCTGCCTTTGAGGAAACTGTAGCTTAATGATAACAGAAAGAGAACAAGCATTTATTATGTACCTACTATGCACTGTGCTGGGCACTTTAGAGCTATTGCCTCATTTAATGTGCACAATAGCTCTGAGATACTATCACTACCTTCATTTTACAGTGACATACCTAGGTTCACAGGGCTAGTAAATATGTGAGGATGTGTGAGGTCAGATTTGAACTCACATCTTCCTGACATCAGGTTCAGCTCTCTAGGCCTGTTCTACCTAGCTTCTTCATGTCAGTAGAGTCAGAAGATCTGGGTATGAATGAGTGAATGGATAGATGGAGGAATGAATTTTAAAAACGATTAATCACTTACTAGATGCCAACATTGCACTAAATCATGGGAATAGAAATAGAAAAAGTGAAATAGTCCTTGATTTCAAGGAGCCTAAACTTTAATTGGGGGAGAAAGTTCAGCTACACAGTAGATAGAAAGGATCAGAAATCTAAAGTTCCACTATTTCATTAGGTCCATTGCCAGCCTTTACCACTCTTCTGCCTTGGTACCAAAACACAGTATTGATTCTAAGACTGAAACTAAGGGGAAAGGAAGAAAGGAAGGAAGGAAGGAAGGAAGGAAGGAAGAAAGAAAGAAAGAAAGAAAGAAAGAAAGAAAGAAAGAAAGAAAGAAAGAAAGAAAGAAAGAAAGAAAGAAAGAAAGAAAGAAAGAAAGAAAGAAAGAAAGAAAGAAAGAAAGAAAGAAAGAAAGAAAGAAAGAAAAAGAAGGTAGGGAAGAAAGGAAGGAAGGAAGGAGGGAGGGAAGGAAGGAAGAAAGGAAGGAAGGAAGGAAGGAAGGAAGAAAGAAAGAAAGAAAGAAAGAAAGAAAGAAAGAAAGAAAGAAAGAAAGAAAGAAAGAAAGAAAGAAAGAAAGAAAGAAAGAAAGAAAGAAAGAAAGAAAGAAAGAAAAAGAAGGTAGGGAAGAAAGGAAGGAAGGAAGGAAGGAAGGAAGGAAGGAAGGAAGGAAGGAAGGAAGGAAGGAAGGAAGGAAGGAAGCACCTTGAGCTTTGACCTAGGCACTGAGGGCAAGTATCTGGTCATCTATGATACTGAACCAGATGGGGGTTCAGAGTGCCCATCTAGACTCACCTCTATGAAATCTGATTGTTAGGCTCTCCCATTTTTCCAAGGTGGAGCTCAAGGTCATGGAGGCCCTGGCATTTGTTACCTTCAGCTTTTTCAGGTGGCTATGTGTCTTCAGAGTAGCCCCCCTCATCTTCTGGCAGCAGCCAGAGCCTGGGGAGTGGCGGTGCTGTCTCTCTCTGGAGTCAGGTCAGTGTCCTGCTATTATCCACTAATGCCCTCTAATGGGCCCATTAACCAGCCGTGTCTCTGCTGCCATAGCTCCTAATTTACACACACTCTCACTCCCCACCCCCTGCAATCAGGCAGCCTCACCTTCTTTAGGAGACATTGCCAAATTATATTCCTCCTCCAAGAAGAAGAGACTGGGACTTCCTACCTGCAATGACCAGGAAGAATCCGTAAGGTCTGAAACAATTGCCAAAGGAACTTTTTACGGAGTCTTGGGCTCACTCCATGTCAGATCTGAAAGAGACCTAAAAGATCATCTTTTTTCAAGCCACTCATTTGACAGAGAAGGAAACTGAGGATCAGGGAGAAGGGTCTTGTCCAAGGTCCCATACTGGGATTGAGGAGCTGGGCTTTGCCTACTCTGCTATCTCCCTGGCCTCTGCTCCAGACCATTATCTAATTAATCCAGGGACTGGCCTGAAATGATGGAGGGTTGGCCTTCTCTGTGCTCTAGAAGTTCAAACTATGGTTCATCCATCCTCTCAACTCATCTAGGAGGGAGTTAGTCATCTTTTCAAAGAATGTGAGAGCTAGGAAGGAACTGGGGATTACCTGATCCCATTTACTCAATTAAAGAAATAGCTTGGTAGCAAGAGAGAGGGAAGCCAGAGGACCCTTGGTCAAGACCCAGTCCTGCCTTTCACTTATCTGTATATCCAGGGGCAAATTATATCACTTCTCTAGCCTCAGTTTCTTCACCTGGAAAATGAGAACAAGTGGAATAAATGATGTCTATGATCTCTTTCAGCTTGAAATCTATGAACCCATGGAATTCACCCAAAGAGAGAAGGGAAGTAAGATAGTACATGACTGGGGAGTCAGAGGACATCATTTACTCCTCCACTTGGATACCTTCTATCTGGGTGATCCTGGACAAGTCTCTTAACTTGCCTCAGTTCTTCATCTATACAATGAATGGGTCAGACTAGATATGAGGCCTCTTCAAGATCAAGATCTAGGATGGTAACTTTCTTGTGACTTGTGCAAGATCTTATCATCCAAGAAGTCAACAATCTGATTCAGCAGCATCAGATGGGTACAGATTTCTTTCTTAGATAATGATACAACCCAAATGCTAGGGAATAGTTTAGTCAAAATTAGGTGGGGCAGGGCAGAGTAAAAACATTAGATAGGTATCCACTACCTCCAGATAGATCCATTATTTGCTACTGGGCAGCTAGATATTGCATTGGGTAGAGAATTTGTAATCAGAAAGACTTGAGTTCAAATCCAACTTCAGACAATTATATAATTATGTGATCCTGGGCAAGTCAATTAACCTATCTGCCTCAGTTTCTTCCACAGTAAAATAGAATTGAAATGAGATTTTAGTATCTACCTCTCAGAGTTGTTGTAAAGATCAAATGGGAGAATATTTGTAAACTGCTTAGCACAGTACCTGGCACATATGAATGCATTTTCTTCCCTCTCTCCCTTCCTTCCTCCCTTCTATCCTTCTTCCTTCCTTCCTTCCTCCCTCCCTTCTATCCTTCTTCCTTCCTTCCTCCCTCCCTTCTATCCTTCTTCCTTCCTTCCTTCCTTCCTTCCTTCCTTCCTTCCTTCCTTCCTTCCTTCCTTCCTTCCTTCCTTCCTTCCTTCCTTCCTTCCTTCCTTCCTTCCTTCCTTCCTTCCTTCCTTCCTGCTACAAGAGGGATAAATAATGAGAACACTTGAAACAAAGGGTCTCAAACATGCTGGCATGTGGTGTGAGCCACCCCTACCCCCACCCCTTCCTCTTCCAGAAATGAAACGTGAATATCCTTCCAGTAAAAATAGATGCACTGCAAAGCTCCCACACAGGTTGGGAGACATGTCACTTTTTATTCTGAAATGGGGCCAACCCCCGAGGTGCCACTGGGCCCTGAGGCTTGTCACCGCCGTGCTGGGCTTCTAGGTTTTTGGGTCTCGTGACTCTCATGTCCTGCTGAGCAGCTAAAACGGTGCCTAGTTGGTGACAGACGACGTAACTCTTCCCTCTGGTCTCCCTCCCATCGGCACTTCAAAGAACATGAAGCACATTTGGGATCGGTGAGCTCTGTGTGTACAGGGGGATGGAGAAGGGCCAACCTCTGTTCTTGTGTGCTTTCTGAGGCTTGATCATGAGGTCAAGGGTCTTCACTGGCCACTCAGTGTGGTACTGAAGGTAGGACTGGAGGCAACCAAGTAACCCTGGCAACCAGCAGATGAGGTTCTGGTCATCTGCCCTCTTCATCATTCCCAGCATGCTGAGTGAGCTTAGAGAAGTCACTCGTCTTCCCTGGGCTTTGACTAGCAAGGAATCATCTAATTAGGGCTAAGAGAGATTTGAGAGAGGAACAAGTCAATTCAGTTGAATAAACATTCATGAGTAGCACTATGACACCTTGAATAATGAACCAGCCTCAAAGCCAGAGTGATCTGAGTTCAAGTCTTGTCTTTGACACATACTGACAGCAGGATCCTGGGTAATTAGCTGTACTTTGCAGTGCTCCAGATAAGTCTCTGAGACTATAAGATACAGGACAGTTGCTGATCTCCACTGATAGTGGGTTCTTCCTTCCTGGGTAGCTTCTTATGCCAATGAAACATAACTGGCCAACACACACACACACACACACCCCAAACATTTATGAATCATCTACTGTAAACTGGAGATCAAATCCACCCCCCTCTCTTTACAGGTGAGGGCTCTAAGATCCAGAAAAGTAAAAATACTTTTCCAAAGTCACATGTAATAAATTATGCAGCCACGATTTAATGGCTTCCAGATACCGAGGCAGTCCATGGCACTTCAAGAACAGTTGTTATACTCATGAACTCACAGTCTAGAGAGGATGTTGGTAAATGTTTAACAATTGGCTCTCCTGTGATTAAAAAACCAAAACAAGGCGGCAGCTGGGTGGCTCAGTGGATTGAGAGCCAGGTCTAGAGATGGGAGGTCCTAGGTTCAAATCTGAACTCAGGCACTTCCCAGTTGTGTGACTCTGGGCAAGTCACTTGACCCCCATTGCCTAGCCCTTACCACTCTTCTGCCTTGGAGCCAATACACACGATTGATTCAAAGAGGGAAGGTAAGGGTTTAAAAAAAAAAACAAAACACAACCCAGCTATAGCCATGATACACTTCTGTGTTTAATACAAATTAACATTTTCCCCCATCACTTTCTTAAAACTAGACAAGACAATCAACAATACAATCAATCAAGTCCTGATTGGTAGCATTTGCTGATTTCCAGGGTGTAAACACACTTTGAAAAATGAACAATTGGCTCTTTTGAGCTGCTTTGAGTTAGTTCCAGCACACTGCTGCATAGAATATGTCTACAAGTAACTAACACCCAACAAGGCATAAGAGAAGTGAGGAAGAGGGGTGCAGGCAAAGACCGTTGCTGACTAGGAGAATGGAGAGGCTCACCAGAGTTGCTAGAATTCAATGAATTCTAAAGGATGAGCAGGGATTCTTTTAGAAGGGGAAGGAAGGAGATGCCATATGCAAGAATCAGTAGGAGTCTAGACTTAAAAGCAAGAAAGTAGCTGACCAGTCTTTCATTTTACAGATAGAAAAACTGAGTCCCTGATAGGAGAGTGATGTGACCAAGTTGTTTAATGATAGAGGCACACTTTGATGCAAGTCTCTTGCCTCCTGCTCCCAGGTTCTCTCCATCACAATTCTTAACCTGCCCTGGCTTCCATGAGGATAAAACAATGCAACAGGTGAGCATGCTTTGGAAATAGCCACACTGTGGATACTGCTATTATTGTGACAGCAGGTAGGAAATTTGGGGATAAAGAGGCCTAGAGTTCCTAAACATCAAGTGACTTTCCCAAGGCGAACACACCCCATTTCTGGAATCCTTTCCTCCCTCCTCTTATCCTTTCTTTTCCTCCACCAGATATTTCCTTCCTCTTCTGGTGAGACCCTTGATGTAGGAAAAATAAAGAAAAGTGGAGGAGAAAGCACATGTTTTAGGATTGAAAGGAAAGCCAGAGAACTGCTACACCAGGGGCACATGCCTAGAGAATTTACCTGGTGGCAAACCTGCCTTCTTGGCACTCTTTTACCTGCAGGGAGGATTCTCATTACTAGTGGGTAAAAGGTTGAAAGTGAAGGAAATGATGGACCTGAAGAATTCAGAGAAACTTGGGAAGATTTTTATGAACAGATGCAGAGTTAAAATAAACAGAACCAGGAGAATCTGAAGACAGCAATAATGGCAAGGAAAATGACACGAAAATATAGATCAATGCAATGCCCAAGTTTGACTGCTATAGAGATGGTGGACAACAGAGGCAGAATGAAGCATATATTGTCAGACATGATCAACGTGCCAGTCTGTTTTGCTTAATTTCAATCAATGGAAAATATGGGAAACTATATATGCAGAGACTATAAAGTTGCCTGCAAATTCTTTTCCTACTGACAAGAGTGACTTGTCCAAAGTTATACAGGTAATAAGAAAGTCAACTTAATATAGTGAGAAAGCATTGGATTTGGAAAGAGACTTAGGTGAGATTTGCCCTTCCTGGAGACCTATACCACCCCCCAGATTTATAGCAGCCACCACCCTGTGCTTGGAACTCTCATCTGAAGGAAGATAACCATGAAGATTCTAGATTCTACATGTCAGTGAGTTCCACTTTCACCCCAAGAATGCAAGTAGGCTTCTAGCCTTAGAGACCATGCTACATTATTCCTTATTCCAAGACAAGGATCTCCTGGGGGGAATGAGAGGGGTGTATATTGAGAACTAGCACTGACATTTTATTTTATTTTATTAAGCCGTTACCTTCCATCTTGGAGTCAATACTGTGTATTGGTTCTAAGGCAGAAGAGAGGTAAGGGCTAGGCAATGGGGGTTAAGTGACTTGCCCAGGGTCACACTGCTGGGAAGTATCTGAGGCCATATTTGAACCTAGGACCTCCCATCTCTAGGACTGGCTCTCAATCCACTGAGCTACCCAGCTGCCCCCAAAACTGACATTTTAAAAATACTAACAAACTTTTTCTGAAATTAGGACAAAGTTCAATGGCTCTCAGAGTCCTTCCTGGGCCCTTTTCACTTTGCTTCACAGATGATTTACAGAGCATCCAAGGTAAGAAAATGAGGAGATTAAAAATGGGAAGCTCCTAACCCCAGTTCCACCCAGTTCTTCTGCAGCTTTACTAAGTGGGATATTTAGTATAATTTGAAAGAGACCCAGGAGACCAACCTAGGGAAAGGAGAGGAGTTCAAAGGAATCTTAGACTTTTACACAAATAAGAGATTAGAATAAGGGGTTCCTGAAGAACTATTGAGAGGAACCACCATGTCTAAAAGTCCTAGGTGGGGACAACAATGGAGGCAAAAGCTGGTAACCTTTGTCTTTTTAATTACCAGGAACTCAAAGCACTGAGTTCCCTAAAGAGTCAAGAAGGAACAAAATGGGGCCTGAAAGTTGGATGAGTTTTCTCTCATGTCCCAGTCTCCTCACTCTCAAACCCTCTCTCTCTACTGAAGTTTGAGCAGATCCTGCCGGACCCTGGATTAAGGTCTTTCCCTTCTTATCTAAGGGAAACAGAGGCTTGGAGAATAATGTGGTATCATTGGGTGATACCTGCGGCCACCAAAGAACATTGGGGTCATCTCCATGACCAAGAGTCCCAGGCCTCCATTTCTCCCTAGCTGGGTGACCTCTCTGAGTCTGAATGTTGAAGGATGACAGAGAGGGTCTTTTTGGAGGCAGCAAGAAACCATAGAAAAAGCGGTGGCTTTGGAGTCAAAGGATCTGACTCCCACCTGATTGGAATCCCTTCTTTGTCATGGTGCTTAGGTAACCTTGGGCAAGTCACCTAACATCCTTAGGTCTCAGTTGCCTTATCTGTAAAATGGGGGGGGGGGAGTATTGGATTTGATAGCCTCTCACTCTGCTTCCAGGTATAGATCTCTGCTCCTTTGAGAGCAGAATCTTTATTCCATCCGGATATATGGAGCTGTAGAACAGAACATCGGTGCCACAGGGGATCTCAGAGGGTATTTCATCTAAATTTCATTTTTCATTGCAGGAAACTGACAAGCTAAATATCTTCCCTGGGGTGGCGAATTGGGCCATATATCTAGGCTGGTGGGGGCTTCAGAGGCCATCTAGTCCAACCCCTTTATTTCACAGATGAGGAAACCAATGTCTCGGGTTGTTCAATGATTGGTCCACAGACAGCTTAGAAGTACCAGAGTTGGGCTAAGAACCTGGGACTTCTGGATTAAAGTCTAACTCTCTTTTTACCAGAGCATTCTAGCTCCCATCTTATGAGTCAAAGCGTGGACTGGGGACTCCTCTGCCTGAGACCCTCTCCCTGGAAAGTAGTCCGAGCTCTGTGACTGGGATAAGGAGCCAGCCCACCTTCTCTTCCTCCCCTATATTACACGGCACAGGAGGTGCCCAAGTCCAAAGGCTGTCATTCTGGCAGATAACATCAAGCTTAATTCTGCAGGGTATTAGAGGACAGCCTAACAGCTGTCGAGTCAGAAGCTGGGCCCTCCAGGGGATCTGTCCACCACCCCCTTCATCTTGATAACACCCCCTTCATTAACAAGAAAGGGGCACAATCCCTCCACCCATACCTGCCAGCTGGGCAGCCAGCCAGAACGTCTTTATCAGTTCTGAGTTTAGCTAACAGCCTCCAGTGGTACCTAAAGGAAGGAAGTCATTTTCCTAAAGATAGTAAGAAAGAAGGCTAGAGCAGACAGGGTGGGACTGGGACCCAGAAAGATTTGTATTGAAATTCCAGTTCTCTACACTTCCTAGTTGTATGAGCTCAAGCAAATCAATTAACTCACCTCAGCCTCAGTTTCCTTTTCTGTAAAATGGTGATAATGAAGCAACTACCTTATCAAGAGGAAGGAAGGAAGTAAAGGAGGAAGGGAGGGAGGGAGGAAAATAAGGAGAGAGAGAAGGAGCAAGAGGGAAAGGGGAGATATAAAGCTTTGACCTGTGAGACAGAAGGAAAATCTGGGTTCACAACCCTAGACCCCTTTGTTTCTCTGTAACCAACAATGGCATATATCACTTTAAGGTTTATAAAGTGCCTTTCTCCTAACAACCCTATAAAGGAGAATGGTCAAGTGTTATTATTCTCATTTTATACAGATGAGAAAACTGAGGTACAGAAGTTTACCCATAGTTCAAAACTAATACTTGAATGTAAGTATTCTGACAGCACTGCCAGGGCTCTTTTTCCTCCATATTTTCTGTTGGGGTAAATGTGATCAGGTAATTTTAGGGTAGTACAGTGGGGTGTGAAAAACTTTGGCTCCAATCCTAGAGCTGATGCCAGCTATCTGTGTGGATCCCCAAGTGGTGAGGAAACCAAGAGCTTATTTACTCTGACCTCCACCTGTAGCATGAAACCCTTCTATCAAATCTCCCATTAGTTCAGCCTCTGCTTGGATGCTTTTAATGAATGAGAACCCTTACTTCTCCAGGTAACCAATTCTACTTTCAGGTAGGGCTGATTATTAAGAAGTTGTTTTTTGCTTTTTTTTTCTGTGACAGGGAGCCAATATGACCCACTAGAGGTAATGACCCAGCCAAACTTTCCCGACATATCCCTCTAAACAACTTAAAAATAATACCTCAAATCAAATGTTGGAGTGGCAGAGCCAACCAGGGGTCAAGATGATACATTTTTCCTGCCTAAGATCACTTGAGAGGTCAGCAGGAGAGGTCTGTGGCACTGGGGTTGGGGTGTGGGGTCAGCAACACTGGCAGAAGGCCTCAGAAGTAACTGTGTCAGTGGCAACAGTAACTTTTGGTCCTCTGAGGCCACAAATGGTAAAGGTGTCAGACAACAATTACAAGGGACCCTTTTCTGGTACTGGGTACAGTTGGCACTGACTGGTAATTCAATTGCCTATACATAGTTCTGCATCTTTGGTTGCAGAGTGGAGAGGAGTGCTTGTGGTCAGTCATGAGGGAGAAAGGACCCTGGGAGTTCCAGGGCCAAGAGGAACAATAACCCTTACAGCTGCAGAGGAGTTGGAGCCCTTTCTCGGTCTTTACCCAGAGCACAGACCAAGAGAGCAGTGACCATGCTTCTCCTCAGATCATTTGGAGCACTGAAAGTGCCTTAGAAGCATTGAAAACTTGCATACCCCTAGAAGTAGCTCTGAAAACAGCCCAAAAAAAAGACTAAAATTTGGGACCATGTCTCCCCACCCCAAGGTTGTAGAACCCAAATTTAATGTAAAGTTCAAAGTTAAGGCTGGAAAAAAATGAGAAAACACCAAAAACTAACAACTATAAAAAGCTACTATGTGGCAGGTAAGACTAAGATACAAACTCAGAAGAGGACAACAATAAGAAAACAGTCACAACTAAGTCTTGAAGCAAAATGCCAAATGGGCACAAACACAAGAAGAAATCTTAGAAGAGTTAAAGAAAGACATAGGAATGTAGAGGAGAAATTGGGGAGAGAAATGAGGATCATGCAAAAAAAAATTTTTAAAGAGAATTGAATAGCTTGGTTAATACTGGATAAATACTGGAGTAGCGCCTTAAAAAAAAAAAACAGAATTGCTCAAGTGATAAAAGAAACACAAAAATTCACTGAAGAAAACAACTTAAAAAAACAGAACTGTCCAAATAAAATAATTCCTTAAAAATTAGAATTGGGGAGGTAGAAGCTAATTAGACATAAGACATCAAGAAACAATAAAACAAAGTCAAAAGAATGAAGAATTAAAAGAAAATTTGAAATATCTCAGAAAAACAGCTTGTTTAAAAAATAGATTAAGAGAGATCATTTAAGAATCATTGGACTACCTGAAAGCTTTGATTTAAAAAAAAGAGCCTAAGTATAATATTTCAAGAAATTATAAAGGAAAACTACCTCCAAATCCTTGAACCAAAGGGTAAAATAGAAATGGAAAGAATTCATCTAAGTTACAGCTGGGATGATTCAGTGGATTGAGCGTCAGAACTAGAGATGGAAAGTCCTAGGTTCAAATCTAGCCTCAAATGCTTCATAGCTGAGTGACCCTGAGCAAGTCACTTAATCTCTATTGCTAGCCCTTACTGCTTTTCCACCTTGGAACCAATACACAGTATTAATTCTAAAATGTAAAGTAAGTGTTTAAAAAAATTTTAACTTAAAAAAAATTCATCTAACACCAACTCAAAGAGACCCCTAAATGAAAAGTCCCAGGAATATTATAGTCAATTTCCAGAGTTTCCAGGTTGAGGAGAAACTATTGCAAATAGCCAAAAAGAAACCATTAAAATATTGTAGAAGCCATTCAGATACAGTCAGGATCACAGAAGAGATAGAAGTTTCTACATTAAAGGAGCAGAGGGGCTTATAATATGATATTCTGGAAGGCAAGGGAGTGAGGATTACAAACAGAAATATCCTGTCCAACAAAACTGAATATAATTCTTTGGTGTGTGTGTGTGTGTGTGTGTGTGTGTGTGTGTGTGTGTGTGTGTGTGAGTATTAAATGAAACAGAGGACTATTCACCAGAATTAAATAGAAATTTTAACATTCAAATACAAGAGTCAGAGAAGCATAAATATAAAACATATAAATCATACAAAATATATAAACATGAAAGAGAAATCATGAAACTTAAGTTCAACTATTTATATTCCTGCATGGGAAGATAATACATATAATTCCTAAGAACTTGATGATTATTCGGGCAGTTAGAAATAGTCTGTATAGACAAGAGGCAAAGGTATGAGTCAATTTTGTTGGGATGATTTCCCCAAAAATTGAAAGGGTGAGAAAGAAGGATATACTAGGAAAAGGAGGAAAAAAGAGGTAAAATCAGAAAAAAATTATCTCACATAAAAGAAACATGCAAAAAAGAGTTTTTACAGTGGAAGGAAAAATGAGAGGGTGAAGAGCAATGCTTGAACCATATTCTAATCAGAACTTGTCCAAAGAGAGAAGAATATACATACACACAGAATAGGAGGGGAGAGAAGAGAAAAAGGAGGAAATGACAAAAGAGAGGGCAGATCAAGGAGGCAATGATCAGAAATGAAGCCAAATTTTAAGGAGGGACAGAATGAGAGAGAGAGAGAGAGAGAGAGAGAGAGAGAGAGAGAGAGAGAGAGAGAGAGAGAGAGAGAGAGAGAGAGAGAGGAAGAGAGAGAGAGAGAGAGAGAGAGAGAGAGAGAGAGAGAGAGAGAGAAGGAGAAGAAGAAAGAAGAAAGAAGAAGAAGAAGAAGAAGAAGAAGAAGAAGAAGAAGAAGAAGAAGAAGAAGAAGAAGAAGAAGAAGAAGAAGAAGAAGAAGAAGAAGAAGAAGAAGAAGAAGAAGAAGAAGAAGAAGAAGAAAATAGAATGGAAGGAAATACACAACAATAATAACTGTGAATGTAAATGGGATGAGCACACCCATAAAATGGTAATGGGCAATTGAATGGATAAGAAACCAGAATCCAACAATATGTTGTTTATAGAAGACATGTTTGAAATAGAATGACACATCCATAATTAAAATAAAGAGGTAGGGCAGAGTCTATTATGCTTCAATTGAAATTTTAAAAAGGCAGGGGCAGCAATCATAATCCTAGAAAAAGTAAAACCAAAAATAGACGTAATTGAAGAGATAATCAGGGAAACTATATTTTGATGAGGTCTCATAAACAATAAAATATCAAAATTTTATAGCAAATTTCTCTGATAAAGATCTTTTTTCTCAAATATATAGGGGAACTGAGTCAAATTTATAGAAATAAGTGACATTCACCAACCGAAATTGTCAAGCAATATGAATAGGCATTTTCAGGAGAAGAAATCAGAGCTATCTATAATCACATGGAAAAAATTATTTAAGTCATTATTGATTGGAGAAATGCAAAATAAAACAATTCTGAGTTACTATATCACAGCTATCACAAATGGAAGAGATGGAAAGGAAGAAGAAAAATAGATACATTTATGAACTGTTTGTTGAGTTATGCACTAGACCATCCACTCTAGAAAATAATTTAGAATAATACCTAAAGGGCTACAGAACTGCATACTCTTTGACCTAGTGAAACCACCATTAGATCTGTACCCCAAAGAAATAAAAGCCGTATGAAAAGGACCTATATGTACAATAATATGGCATCTCTTTTTTTGGTGGCAAAGAATTGGAATTTGAGGGCATTCTCTATCAACTGCAGAATGGCTAATTAAGTTGTGGCATATGATTGCTATGGAGTACTATTGTGCTATGAGAAATGGTGAGGGGCATAGTTTCAGAAAAATATGGGAAGACTTATATGAACTGATACAAAGGGAAATGAGCCAAACACAGTAGCAGCGTTATTGTAGTGATGATTAAACTGTTTGACAGCCTCACTGATTAATATAATGATCCAGAAACATTCCAAAGGACTCCTAATAGAAAAATAGAATTTATCTACAGAGAAAGAATTGAATTCTGAGCACAAATTGAAGTATGGTCTTCTCACTTTATTATTTTTTTTTTGCTTTTGGGGGATATGATTTGACTAATATGGAAACATATTTTGTAGGATTTCACATATATAATTAATATCATATTACTTGCCTTCTCAGTGGGTGGAGGAGAGTTGGGAGGGAGGGAGATAATTTAGAACTCTGATTTTTAAAAAGAATATTAAAATAAAATAAGTATTTTTAAATTTAAAAAAATAATAAAGTTTTCCCTTATAGCAAAGACCTAAGTTGCCTCTCTCTACATCTACTGATGGAATCAAGGAAACCAGTCTAATCCCTCCTTCACCTGACATCTCTTCAAAATATTGATGACAGTTGCCATGTCTTCCCCTCCCACTTCCCCCATCCCCACCCCCAAATCTTGTCTCCAACCTAAATATCTCTACTTCTTCCCACTAATCCTCAGGTGGCTTGGTCTCCAGTCCCCTCACCATCTGGTCACACTCCAGCTTGTCAATGTCCTTCCTGAAATGTGGTGCCCAGAACTGAACACCATCTCCAGATGTGTCTGACCAGGGCAGAGTACAGTGGGATTATCACCTGCCTTATCCAGGACACTAAGCTTCTGTTCAGGCAGCCTAAGTTTGCAATAGCTTTTTTGGCAGCCAGCGGGATGTGAGTGCCATATGGCAAATGGATGCAAGAGTACTTTGATCAACATTAAAGGCACTGGGCAAATGTAAGGCATCTTTGTGAGGAGCAGTCAGGGAGCCAGATTAGATCAGAGATGGCTCTTCCTCAGCCCTCCCTAAGCAGTGGCTCTGGTGTGCTGAAAGGAAGACTGGATTTGGAATGGAGAGACGTGGGGGGCTTGTGCTAAATAAGGCTGATGATGATGATGATGATAGCAACAATGTATGAGCAGCAGGCTGGGAGAATATCAAGGGAGCTGGCCTTGGAGTCAGGAAGACCTCAGTTTTAGTCCCTCCTCTGACATATCCTCACACCGTAACCTTGAACAAAGAACTTACTCTCTAAGTAACTCAGGGACAAGTTACAGAATAGTTGGTCGTCTGCTCATCAGCAATTTCCTGCCCTAAAGAAACCACAGAGACAAGGCACAAGGGCCCCCAAATTAAGTTCTGCTGTAGGTTTATAAAGCTCTCTCCATACACTTTCATTTCATCCTCGCACCAATCCTGGCTAGCAGACACTATTATTATTTCTCTTGCAGAGGGAAGGAATTGAGGCATGAAGGAATTAAATGATTTGCCCAGATGAACTCCCTTTACTCATGTAAATGGGGCAATTCAGCTTAGAAAACTGCCTGGGGCACCGAGAAGGTAAGTGGCTTACCCACAAACATTCAGCCAATAAGAATGAGAGTAAGACTTGAACCCATAGCCTCCTGGCACCAAGACCTCTGTTCTTTCCACTATTCCACAGCTCCTCCATGGGTAGACAGCAAGCACTCTGGACTCTCCTAAAAAAAAAGGAAAACTTAGGATACAGAAAAGCAGGGTAGCTTGGCCATTACTGTGATAAATTTAATATACATTTTTAAAAAATCCTTACCTTCTATCTTAGGATCAGCTCCAAGGCAGAAGAACAGCAAGGGCTAGGCAATCAGAGTTCAGTGACTTGTCCAGGATCATACAGCTAGGAAGTATCTGAGGTCATATTTGAACCCTGGTCTTCCTGACCTGGTGCTCTGTCCACTGTGCTACCTAGCTACCCCTAACTATACACTTAAAAACCTATGTTATGGAAGGTCAGGGTTTCATGCACACAACTCTTTTCTGCTCTGCTCTGTGTATTGAAACATTCACATTTGCTAAGATAATAATAAAGAAGATAATGCATGATGTTTTTTAATGCCAATTAAAACACTCACATCCATTTGCTACATGGCTCTCATTTCACACTGGCTGTCTAACCTCCCTTCATCCAAAATTACAGATGGAAGACTCTGATCAAACAACTTTAGCCTCTCTGGGACTCAGTTTCCTCACCTGTGAAATGGGGATAGAAATGCAGAATGGTATAGGAGGGTTGGTCTTGGACTCAGGAAGACCTGAGTTCAAGTCCTCTCTCTAACACAATCTGTTAGCCATGTGACTGTGGACAAGTCACTGCAACTACCAGTGCCCCAGGCCACTTACTCAGACAGATGAGTTAATCAAACCATGTGGTCAAAGAGAATTTTCCACATGTGAAGTTCCCCTTATATCATTCCTATATCTGGAAATTATACATCTAGTCTCCCTCATCCACCCCAGATGGGGCTAATAAAACCCATATTACATTCCTCAGAGGGCTGGATAAAGTAAAAAACAAAACAAAACAAAACCAGAAAGCAGAATGGCATCATGGGAAGATGGCCAGACCATAAGTTAGGAAAGATCTAAGTTTGAATCTCATCTCTAACACTTATTAGCCTGACTTAATCTCTCTTAACCAAAATTATCCCCTTCATAAAATGGGAATAATAATGCTTATAATGCCTACTTTGCAGGATAGCTGTGAGGACCAAAGGACACAACGTGCATAAAAAGCTTTGTACACTCTGAAAGCCCTTATGGTCTTGCATATAGATGTCTATAAAAATGGCAGCTATTTCTGCCCTCAGCCCCTTCTCTCTCTCTCTACTTGGAAGCCTCCATTGCCTGCTCTTTCCCCCCAAATGGGTTTGGTTCCTTTCCCCCATGTGGCAGGGGCTAGAGGCTGTGCAGGAAGCTGCCCCAGCAGAGGCATCCCTGCCCTTCTGTGGTTGGGGCTGCCACACTCACTCTTAAGAGCTATTCTCGGACCACTCAGGAAGGTGACTCACCTTTTTGGTCTCCCTGATAACTAATTGATGAACCCCATTTCACTTCTTCCTAAATCACTGTCTGCTGGGCTGGGACCTGGCCTTAGACCTTTCTCCCTCCAGACCCATTGTCTCCAAGCCAGCACTATAGTGGGATGTCTTGGGGCCAGAGTTTAGGGTATGTGGGCTGAGTCCTTTCCTTTTCCAGGTAATCATTTATCCCACAGGGGCATGTGGCCAGGTCTCAAAGAAACCAGGAAGGAGAAATGATTCTCTTTTCATTACAATTCAGGCAAGGACACCCTCCTATCATCTTCCCTCCAAACGTGTTCTACTTTGCTAGATCAGTCTTCCAGCCCACCCTTACCGTACTTACAGAGGTTATCAGTGACCTGGTAGCAATTTTTAGCCCCTATGCAAGGCCACAGTAGCGGGTGGTCACAACGTGCCATATCTGGGATCTTTCTCTTTGTCTTTACTATTGGACCCTGGGGAAAAGGCTTACCCTTGAGAATGTCCCAGGGAATATTTTTCTTACAACCTTTACCTTTGGTCTTAGAATCAACACTGTACTGCTTCCAAGGCAGAAGAGTGAGGGTAGTAGGGGCTAGGCAAAGGGATTAAGTGACTTGTCCAAGATCACACAGCTAGGGAGTATCTGAGGCCAGTTTGAAATCCAGCTCTGGTCTCTAGACCTGGCTCTCAGGCCACTGAGCCATCTCAGCTGTTTCCACTATATACCTTTTTTGGTTGTTCTTCAGTCTTTTTTTTCAGTCTTCAACACTTCACTTGGAGTTTTCTTGGCAAAGATACTAGAATGGTTTGTTTTCCCTTCTCCATCTCATTTTATATATGAGGAAACAGAGGTAAACAGGAGCAAATGACTTGCCCAGGGTCACATAGCTAGTTTGTGATTGTAGCCAGTTTGAAGTCAGGAAGAAGGATCTTCCTGACTGCAAGTCCATCAGTCTACCCACTTAGCCACCCAGCTGCCATTAGTCTAATTTGTATCTAAACATGAACTCCTCTACCATACCCCTAAGTGAGCCATCATCCTATCTGAAGACTTCCATTGGAGGAAAACTTACCACTTACTAAGGCAGTCCATTTCACTTTGGGACAATTCTAACTGTTAGTACCTTTTCCTTTCCACTAAGCCCATTGTGCCTGCCTCTGCCTTCTAGAGCATGCAGAACCAAATGATAACACTTCAAATAACTGAAGATGGGGTTCTGTGTTCCCTTCAGAGTTTCCCAGGCTCCTCTTCTCCAGGCTCAAGATTCCAGATTCTTCAATGGATTCTGGTAATCTAAGGCAAAATGTTCTAAATGTAAATAAGTGAGTTAGAAAGGGCTTCAGGGATCAGAGGAGAGAGTGCTAGGGGGGATGAAATCAGGCAAGACTGCTTGGAGGAGATAGAAGGTGACAGATTACTGGGGAAGGAAGTAATAATGATTGTGAGTTTGAGGGGAATGGAGAGTGAAAAATGAAAAGGAAGAAAAACAAAGTCTGGTTTGAGGAGCTTAGGAAATGAGAGATGGAAGTCCAACATCTCTCCAAAAGTAGTAGAGTCAGTCTTCCTTGCCCCTCCTCCAGGCCTCAGAGAGTTGGCTCCAGTGTCAGAGTTTGGATCTCTTTCCCATTTTCCCATCTGCATCTCTTCCTCCATCCTTTTCAGAGAACTTGGAACAAAGATGGCAAGGAAGATGGAGATTCTGAGCAAGAAGTCATGGCCTCTTCCGTGGTCATCCCTTAATGGGGAAATAGGCCTATCCTGCCCATTTCAAAGTTAATCCATGTGGGAATGGGTTTTCCCAGAGAAGTCAATCTGGATTCCCTCTCTAAGGAGCCCTGGTCCAAAAATCAGGTTGTGTTCTAGCAGCTCTCTGAAAAACCGAGCTGGGCAACAGTACTCTTACTCTTCCTATAACCCCACTCTCAGTTAATTTCCTGGGTTCCATTCTTCCTTAAGATCTGATACTGGCTATCAAATGCTAGCCTATGTAGATATAATCCAAGGGTATTTACATTTTATGATAGAAAATTGGGCTTTATGGTTTACAATGCTACTTAACCATGCCATGAGGTAGATAGATCAGAAGAATAAATATTTAATGGTGGGATTCCAAATATCATAAAGAGAATGAAGGTTATACTTTTGAATGGCTGACATGCTCTATTGCTAGCTGATTATGTGATGCTGAGTTATCGTTTAATTCTTGGGCCTCGGTTTCTTGTTCTGAAAATGAGGATGCAGTAGGATTTTGAACTAAATAATCGAGATTGCATCACACTCTGAAATTCTGATTCCACTGCACACATTTGAAAGGGCCCTCAACTTTGACTCAGAGTATAATGGAAAGAGTGCTAATTTGGGGTCAGAGGACTTGGGTTCAAATCCTTCTTCTGCCAGGTAATACTTAGGTGATGTGCCCAGAAGCTCAGGGCAAGTCCATGGAAGGGACCAAGGGTTCCACCTGCTTCCTATTTCCCAAAGAAATGACAGCAATTTATAAGAATATTATTCAGTAGCTGTGCTCAGTCACCCCAACTGATGACTCAGAAAGTGACAGCTCTAGCCCTGGCTTGCTGATGCGCTCTGACAATTCCTTCATGCCCTGAGGTCCTCAGGGAGCAGAGGGATGGGGGTGTGAGGTCTTGCCAGAACTTAGAAGCCAAGGGTTATGAAAGGAGATTTAGGCTGGCTCTTGGCCAAGATCCTTCCAGACTGGGATATTTCAACCCTCTTTGTGTAACCTTGGGTTCCCAAGGCCACGAGACATCTGACATCTCCTATATTTTCCAACCTGGTTCCCTTCCTTCCCCCCCTCCCCAAGGAAGCTTGTTACCTGTGGCACATCTTCATCCTATATGCTTTAGTAGGCACCAAATCCAACTAGATGATTCTCCACCCTCCCTCAATTGTTACTAACAGGCAACTGTTCTGTACATTATTGGTGCATTGGCTACTTGTTAACATTTTCAGTTGTATCTGAGTCTTTGTGACACCTTTTTGGGGGCTTCCTTGGCAGAGATATTGGAGTAGTTTTTCATTTCCCTCTCCAGCTCATTCTAAAGATGAAGAAACTGAGGCAAGCATGCTTAAGTGACTTGCCTAAGGTTATACAGCTAATATGTTTCTGAGTCTAGATTTGAACTCTGCCTGCTTCAAGTCCAGCACCTGCTATCTATCCACCTGCCCACCTAGCTGCTTAGCTCATGCTTAGCTCATCTCCCAGCCTCCAATGCTACTATTTTCTTCCCCAGATGGGAAAGTAGAGACATGCCATTTTCTCAAATAATGAGTCCGGTTGTTATCCGTGTTCTTAGTAAGGTAATATTGTGCAGGACTTCTGGTGGACTTTGCTACTCAGCAACTGTGTGGCCCTGGACAAGACTCTTAAGTCACCTCTTTTAATCTTCAGTTTCTTCTTCTGTAATATGATGATACTCACTAAATTGTTTCTCCCTCACAGGGCTGTTCTGAGGCTTGAATGAAATAATGTTCTATAAAGTGCTTTGCAAACGGAGTCATGTTGCATCAATTCATCTTCGTGTCATTATTGGTATACTTAGCATTACCTGCTCAATAGTAAGCTCCTTGAGGGCAGGGACTGCCTTTTGCCTGCTTTTGTGCTTGGCACATAGTAGGCACCAAATCATTGTTTATTGATTGGCTCTTATCTCCTCCAGTCTGGCCAGATCTCAGTTCCTTCCTGCTGGCACCGGGCAGATGCATGCCCACTTTGGGATAGAATGCCAGGGGTTGCTCCACTTCCCAGAGGGACAGAAGATGCTGAAGGAGGGGGGTTCTTTGGTTCATCCCATACTTACCAAAAGCCTCTCCGTGAAGTCCCTTAAATCCTTTGTGAGAGAGATAATAATCAGCATTACCTGGCATTGGTGTCCAGAGACCCAAGCTGGCTGCCTCTCCCTCTACAGCCTGCCTGTACCCTGCCTCTGTCTCTGCCTATCCTCCGTTAGAAAACTAGTTGCAATAGGAAATGGAGCGGGAACAGGAAGAGGGCTTGGCTTCGGCCAGTCACGTTTTGGTGTGGGTATGATGATTTCCCTTTCTTCCCCTCCTCTCCTGCCAGCAGCTCCAGGGAACTGGCCTGTTGTCAGTTTAAATAAGTCTGTGCCAGTGCCATAGTACCTTCCCAGTGCTCAGCTCTCCCTGGGCAAGGATGAGCATTCCCTGCTCTCTCTGTGATCCGAGGGGTTCTGGGAGGGTCTCCTGTCCCCCAAATCTCTCTCCAGCCACGTATCACTCATGGGAAAAGATCCTTGATTCCAGATCTGGCCTGGGTAGGGCTGAACCCAAGTTCCCTAGCAGTTTCCCCCAGGGAGTGTCATTCTTGTAAGTTCCTCACACCTCAATGCAAATGAATTTCTCTCAGAATCACAAAATGTCAGAACTGGAAGGGGCTGTAGAAAGTATCAAGCTGAACTCTCTCTGATGGCTGGCATTTATGCAGGGATTTATAGTTACTAAGCCTGTCACATCCATTACCCCCATTTGATGTCCTAATAGCCCTAGGAGATGGGGAGTGCAGCTATTGTCATACCCATCTTACAGATTGGGAAACTAAGGCCCAGAAGTCAACTGACTTACCAAAGACCACAGAGCTAGTAAGTAAATCCAATCATTATAGATCCATTGTCCTTCCATTGTGCTATAGCTAGCAGGGTCAGGGAGGGGAACTAATTTGTTCAAGGTTGGGGCAGTTGGGTGGCTCAGTTGATTGAGAGCCAGGCCTAGAGATGGGAGATCCTGGGTTCAAATCTGATCTCAGATATTTCTTTGTGGTGTGATCCTGGGCAAGTCACTTAACCCCCATTGCCTAGCCCTTACCATTCTTCTGCCTTGGAACCAATACAAAAATAAAAATACCAATTTAAAAAATGTCCAAGGTCACACAAGGCAGTTATTCTCATCAGGACTGGAATGCAGGGCTTTTTTTTTTTTTTAAACCCTTACCTTCTGTCTTAGAGTCAATACTGGTATTGGCTCCAAGACAGAAGAGTGGTAAGGGCTAGGCAATGGGGGTCGAGTGACTTATCCAGGGTCACATTGTCATATAGTGTCAGAGGTCAGATTTGAATCCAGGACCTCCCATCTCTAGGCCTGGCTCTCAGTCCACTGAGCCACCCAGCTGCCCCCTGAATGCAGGGCTTTAAAAAAAATAACTCTTTCTTTCTTAGAGTTGATATTAGATATTGGTTCCAAGACAGAAGAGTGATAAAGGCTAGGCCATTGGGGTTAAGTGACTTGTTCAGGGCCACACAAATAGGAAGTATCTGAAGCCAAATTTGAATCCAGGACCTCCTTTATCTAAGTCTGGCTCTATTTACTGAGCCAGTTAGCCACCCCTGAATGCAGGACTTTTGATGCCTAGTCCAATGTTCTTTGGTTTGACCTAGTACAGAAGACAGATGGCACAAGGTTCTGTGTGCTAGGGGACTGGGGCACAGCACTGAAATTGGTTCACTAATGAGTTGTGGAGACATGTTGACTGCATGTGTGTCTCCTATCCCTTGAACCCTCTTTGGGCTCTCCCCAACTCCTCTGCCTCCCAGGTCACCAAGCATCAAGCAGAACTAGCTTAATAGGACAAATAGACTCCCTGATCAGGACGCAGGTCTTTCTCCTGCCGGATATACCCCGATACCTTCTGCACTCCTTCCATTCCCCCCACCTTCCAGGAGCCACCCCCCCCACCCCCATCTGCCTCACCAGAGCCTCATAGTTGAGGCCATCCTTTTGGGATTAGCAGGAAGACACCTGGACTAAGCACTGGACCATCCGTGTACTGACTCCAGCTTCAAAGGATCATCGATTTTAGATTCAAAGCTAGAAGGGGCTTTAGAGGTCATCCAACCCCACAATCCTCATTTTACAGATAGAAAGACAATGGATTTACAATGGACTTGAAAAGAGAACTTGCTGCCACCAAAGCCAGCGCTCTGTCCCCTACATCATAACCCCTATGGGGTCTGGACTAGTTTCTTCCCTCCACGGGGCCTCAGTTTACTCATCTGCCAAATCTGGAGGTTGGGCAAGACAATATTTCAGCAGGAACATCTCGGGTTCTCACCTGGAGTTCTCATTCTTAGGGAATTTTGAAAGCTAGAATGTTTGTTGGAGGTGGCCATTGGGGCTCCTCCAGTCTTCTCTCTTCAGCCTGAGTCAGTGGGTATATCTGCCTCTAGTAGAAAGCAAGCATCCCATCCACCCTCCTGCCTATGACAAGGACTCTTAATTATGCCCCCAGCCCATTGGGGGCAGGCTTGTTCAAGGTCCTAAGGCGAGCATTCTGCAATGAGATCCAATTTGTGGGAGATTTTCTGGCAGGATCCTCCAGGCATTTCCTCAATGCACGCCCCATATTTTCCAGAGCCCACTTCCCTACTCCCATCAGGACAAAATGCCACCCTCTAAGCTGCCCTGTGCGTTCCTTAGGAAGCTGGACCACCAAGGAGCAGGGATCTTTTTTCCTTTGGGTGGGCCATTGGGTCCGATTTTCCTTCCCTCTCTAGTACCTTTCTCTTAGCATCCAGTCTTAGGACAGCCACCCGTTTCTCTCACAAATTCCTGCCTTGGTAGCTCTCCGGTGCCCAATCATGCCCCCTCCCCCCTTCTTGAGTGGGTACGGTCAAACCCTACTTTAGAGCTTCTCCCCTCCATTTTCTCACTCATCCCTCAGAGGCAGATTTCATCTCTCTGTGCATCAATTATTAATTCACTCCAGCTACATTAAGCCTGGTTTGGTCTGTCTTCCCCTTTATCACACTCCCTGTGATGGGGGTGAGGGTGAAGGGAGGCCTGGAAGGAGAGAGTGATATGCAGTAAAGGAGGCTGGGAGAAAGCAGACATCCATCTCTGAGCCCCCTCCCTCCCCTCTGTTCACAATGACTTTCTTCTGCTTTGTTTCTCCCAACTACTGCTGAGGAGGTCATAGATTATAGATCATTCATGCAGAGTTGGAGAGGATCTCCAAGGTCATCTAGGCCAACTCCCCCATTTTACAGATGAGAAACCACAGAGGCCCAGAGAGTTAAGTGATTTGAACAGGGTCACCCAGCTAGGAAGTCTCAGAGGTGACATTCGAACCCAGGTCCTCTGACCCCAGAACTAGGGTTCTTTCCACTGAACCATGCTGGAAGGGCAGAGTAATTTGGCAAAGATCCCTCAGAACTTGAACCCTTAGTGTCCAAGTGTCCAGACAGAGAAGAGACCCCATGGGTGAGATTGATGGCAGGATAATCTCAGGGTTATGAAAGCTCAGAGCATATAGGACTTTCAGCCCTACTTGAGCTGTGTGAAAGAGGGGGAATTGCTATACCTCTCTGAGCCTCAGGTCCCACACTGCCAAATTTTCTGAGGGGCAATCTGCCTTCCCAGCCCCTGGCAGTGTCTTGCTCCCCTTTGCATCCCTGGTCATTTTTTTTGAACCCTTGCCTTCCATCTTAGAAGCAATACTGTGTATTGGCTCCAAGGCAGAAGAGCAATAAGGGCTAGGTGATGGGGGTTAAGTGACTTCCCCAGGGTCTCCCAGCTAGGAAGTGTCTGAGGTCACATTTGAACCCAGGACCTCCCGTCTCTAGACCTGGCTCTCAATCCACTGAGCTACCCAGATGCCCCCCATCCATAGTCATTTCTTCCTCTTCATTTTGTCCACACACTCTTCGGGAGGCTCAAATATCCTGAGTTCTAGTGCTGGCATGGTGGAGAAGAAGACGCCTTCAAGTTCGGAGAGCTGGGTTCCCCCCAGCAATGTCACCCCTTGCCTGGGTGACCTTGAGGAAGAGACCCCTCTGGAGCCTCAATTTCTTCCCTTGTCAAATGGAAACAATCGTCCCCCTGCTGCCTCCCTCCCTCGCAGGTTTGCTGCGAGTAATAGATAAGATGATATGTGAGCGGGCTTCCAAAGGCATTCTATAAATGTCAGCGGTTAATATTATTATTAGTCCCGGCTCTGCTCCTCACTTGTTGTGTGTCTTAAGGCAAGTCACTTACCACTCCCTGGGTCCATATAGGAAACAGAAGAGAATGGCTCTCCTCTGCCTACACCACTGAGCTCCTTGGAGCTGCCCAAGGAAAGAAAGGGTTTGGATCGCACAAACCGAAAAGATAGTCCAAGATCTCTATCAAAGGATGTGGCGAGAAAGAGACCCCCCCCATCCCACCCTGCAGGGCAGAGCTCAGCCCAACCTGGCCTGGGAGCTGTGGGTGGCCCCTTTCTCTGCCTCATCCCTGCCTGAAGCCCCAAGTCCCCTGGGGGACATTTGCCAAGAGAAGAATCAGGTGAGGCAGCCATCTAAACTACATCCATAATTTCCCTCTTTCCCTCTGTATTTGCTAAATTGATTTTTGAAATGGTAGCAGTCGGGTTGCAATAAATATCATTGAAATCCATAGCACGTAATGGTTTATAAATTGTGACTCATAATTCAGCCCCAGCCGCCCTGGTCGCCCTCTCCTTCCCTGCTTCTGTCGTCGCTTCCCGTTTAGCCCTGGAGCCCACACAAGTCTCTGGAGAAGTAATAAATTGGGAATAAGAGACGCCCTGCTAACTCAATTCCACTTGTCAGGGTTGAGATGCCATGCCGTGCCTTAAGTTCTTACCAATTTTGCAAAGTGTGTGCGTGTATACACACATGCACATTTACATATATGTAGACAAACATGCACAGATGTGTACATGCTATCTATAAAAGAGATGGCATACAGGGAGCGTTGCAGGGGGACAAGCACCTCTGATGTGAGAGCTTGCCGAGCCCTTTTCAGGGCTGCTCACTCACCTTTGGTGTCCACCGGCCACCCAACTCTCCCGTGTCTCCAAGAAGCTAGAGCAAGAGCAGCGGCCACACCCTGGGAAAAGTGTCTCAGCAGAAGGACTAAGCCAGATGGAGGGTAACTAACAGGCCTCCAGCCCTTCTGGAAGTTGGCAGTGTCCACCCCAAGCATGGGAAGACTTCCCCGACAGGATGGGTGAATGAGAGAGAACAATTCATTCCAGTGGTCACGAAGGTGGCGGAAGTAGGTGCTGGAGAGTTCTTAGAGCCTGGTCAGCCAAGAAGATGCCCAGGTCATCCGCCGCATCCTGGGCCATCACCTGTTGTCTTGACATTTGACTTGCCACTGGACTCGGATGACTCTGGAAGAGAGAGTGAGGCTGATGACTTTGAGCAACTCTGCCCCGCTTAAATCCAATTCATGTACAAGTCAAGACATTACCCTGTAATGTCATTGGTTCTCTTCAGAAATGAAGGACAAGGGGGCCACTGGGTATCTCAGTGGATTGAGAGCCAGGACTAGAGATGGGAGGTCCTAAGTTCAAATCTGGACTCAGACACTTTCCAGCTGTGTGACCCTGGGCAAGTCACTTGTCCTCCATTGCCTACTGCTCTTCTGCCTTGGAACCAATACATAGTATTTATTCCAAGACAGAAGGTAAGAGTTTAAAAAAAAAAGGATGAGCAACATAAAGTAGATATGATATCTGTAGATATTTATTAGACATACATATATATACATATATACATATATGTATGTCTAATAAATATCTACAGATATCATATCTACTTTATGTGAATCTAGTTTGGAACCGTACCTATTTGTGCCTTCATTGATGTGGACAGTCCTCTGCCTGAGGGAGATAGCAGCCATACTACAGTTTATTGGATGGTCTTCAGGAATTACCATGGCTTAAGAATGGATTGCTCCATGGCCATCCTGGTGATGAGTCTCCTGGAAATTAAGTTAGGTAGGCTTGTCCTTGAGACAGGGTAGTACAATGGGAAGAGCACTGAACTTGGAATTCTAAGACCCAAGTTCGACTCCCTCCTCTGCTACTTATGACCAGTATGATGAACAAATATAACTTCCTAGGGCCTCGGTTTCCTCATCTTTCAAGTAAGGGGGTTAGAGAAGATGACCTTGGGGTACCTTTTCAGTTCTAACTCCAAAATCCTATTACCTGAGTTGAATCCTAGGTCCACCTCTTATTACCTATAAACTGTGTAGGGGAGTGAATAGAAAGCTGCTCTCAAATGCAGGAAGACTTGCTTTCAAGTCTCTGATTGATTCATACTGATGTAATCTTGGCCAAGTCAACCTTTCAGAACTCTCCGATACTCTAAGTTGTAGTGAAGGTGACTTGGGAGGGTGCCTAATATTCCCAGAAGCACATGTATAGCTCCTGGAATCCCTACCCATATGTGACATTGGGCAAGCCAACTAAACATCCTGGTCTTTGGTCTTCTCATGGGTAAAAGGAGACATTTCAACTAGGTGGCCTTTCTAGCCTGGTAAAAGCTTCTGGAGGTCCTAGTCCACTGGCATGATTTTCAAGAGATTATAGTTACCACCTCCATACCAGGATTCAGGAGAAAGAATTCAGTGGAAAATGTCAACTCCCTTCCCACAAGAGATATTGATGCCCCAAAGGGGCACAACTCTAGTAAAGAGAAAAAAATGGAGAATTGTTGGAAGAAATTGATGTGGAGGCATAGGGAGCTCAGCAACCACATTTTTTAAAGAATTGTTCTGAAGATGGAATCAAGAGCTGGTAAAACAGGATGAATAAAAAGGAAAGACAGAGACCTTTAAGAACAGTGACCAAACTGCTAAAGTTCAGAAGAAGCTAAAGATGATAATGAATAGGTGAGATTTGATGTGGGGTTTTAAAATCTATGTAGGAGGAGCAGCTAGGTAACTCAGCAGCCTTGACATAAAATACCCTGGGTTCAAATATGAGAGAGAGAGAGAGAGACAGAGACAGAGACAGAGACAGAGACAGAGACAGAGACAGAGACAGAGAGACAGAGACAGAGAGACAGAGACAGAGAGAGATACAGAGACAGAGACAGAGAGAGACAGAGAGACAGAGAGAGACAGAGACAGAGACAGAGACAGAGAGACAGAGACAGAGACAGAGACAGAGACAGAGAGACAGAGACAGAGAGACAGAGACAGAGAGAGATACAGAGACAGAGACAGAGAGACAGAGAGAGACAGAGACAGAGAGACAGAGACAGAGACAGAGACAGAGAGAGACAGAGAGAGACAGAGAGAGAGAGACAGGGACAGAGAGAGACAGAGACACAGAGAGAGAGAGACAGAGAGAGACAGAGAGAGGAGAGGAGGGAGGGAGGGAGAGAAAGCTATACTGGGGGAAAGGGGATATAAAATTAATGAAGAGATGGAACTACTACTGCTCAGGGGAAAAGATAACTGATAACACAGTGAGTATAGAACTACTCAATTCCATTGTTTCTGCCTCATATAAAATGACTCAGAGGAGTTCACCCTCAGAGAGTGAGTTCTCCTTCATTTGGACTTTTCAAGAAAAGACTGGATGATCTTTGATCAAGTTATGCTGTTGAGGATGTTCCTGTTCATGTAGGAGTTGCCACAGGTGGCCACTTCTAGCTTCTGGACAGGGAAATAGACTTGGAAGAGGCTATAATCTCCATTTAAAGACTGGCTTTTTGATATTTCATGGGGAGAGATTGAGCTTTTTCTCAAATATAAGGATTTTTCTGTAATTTGTGCTGGGAACCTTCTCAGCTACAGCTTGAGGGATTTAAGTGAGCTCCGAAAAAGAACTTCCCAGCTTTATGAAGTGACTCCTTTCTGGTTTGGGGAAAAGACTACTGCTTAGAAAAATTTTAGTATGGGTTTAGGCTTTTCATTCCTTCAAATCATACCCATAATACCACTTGCATCCATCCATGGCTATGGAAAGTGGAAACATAGCCTACCTTCACTGCTGAGGTGCTGAATGAAGCAGGGAGAGTCATTAACCTGCTCCAGGGCCTCCGTATTCCTCGAGGGAACACCTACCCCTTCTACTTCTCTGAGGAGTAAAGAAGCTGCCAGACTAAACTAGCACCCTTGCCCTTTCCCCCGCCTTTATCATTCTAGGCCAGTGGTTCTCAAGTATCTTGACCTATGGACCATTTGGGGAGTATTGAAAAACATTATGAGTCACCCATGTAATCAAGACTTATTTGTAACTAAAAAACAAATCCTCCTCAAGCCCCATCCCAGATGACAACCCAATATCCTTTGCATGTATGTGGTAGTTCATGTTTTTCAAAGACTCTTCATATCCACGAAAATCATTTGATCTTCACAACTATTCTATGAGTTTTATGAGGCTGGAAATCTTACCCTCATTTTATACATGATGGAGACAAAGGCTCAGAAAGGTCCACTGATTTGTGAAGATAACCCACCTGTTTAGTGGAAAATCTGACACTGGAGCCCAGGTCTCCAGGCTACAAGGCCAAGATGCTTTCCATCATACCATACTTTCATTAAACCATTCAACACACAATACATCATCAAGTACAGAGTGTTCATCTTATATATTGCCAATGGTCTTGGGAGGGCCCATTTCTCATGGGTTTAGGGTGAAAGTCCCCAGATAGAACAAAGGCTCATGGACCAAAAGTAGGAAAGGACCTCAATGGTCATCTAGACTAAAACGTTAGATATCTAGTTAAGGAAACTGAGAATCAAGGAGAGGACATGACTTACCCAAAGTCATACTGGTAGCAAAAGTATCAGAGACAGGATTTGAACCTAGGCCCTGTTGACTCACTTCTCCCTCTTTATCTGACTAGTCTCTGGTTCCCAACATATACTTAATTGCATCTGACATCCTGATGGGAATGGGAGGGGAGAAGATGATGGAGATGGGAAGAAGCCTCAGTGGCTCTGGGAAAGAGGGTGTGAGAGGGTCTAGGGAGGAGGGATGGGGGGAGACTGTATTTGTCACAGGGCAACTGAGACCATCAATCCAGGTAGATGTAAAGAACGACCCCAGGCCGGGCAGTGTGGAGGGAACAAGCCAGCAATCGTTTGTGGGTAATGAAAAGTGTCATCAGTAAATGAAGAATCTCCTAATTACCCAGTTGTCTCCAGGAGGATTTGTGAGCCCCCTGGCAGGGGCTGGCAGCAGGGGATGAGGTGAGCAAGGAGGAGAAAAGGTAGTAGAGCAGATAAAAAAAGTGGGAACTTGGAGGGGGGGTTTCTGGGAGATGACAGGGGGCCAATATTATCCCCTACTATCCTGTTCCTCAGAGCACTTGCTGACAGCCAGGAGAGGTAGGTTCTAACCCAAATTTTACCAGTTCTACCAACGATCAGTTGTTTAAACTTGGAAAAGTCCTGAACTTGTCTGAAACTCAGTTTTCCATCAACAAAATGGGAGTGATAGGAAGATCAAATATATAACAGAAATAGATGAGACAATTAAGCCATGGGTACCAGTCCACTGTGCCTGGTTATGCTAGACAATGAGAATTAAGAGAACTGAGTAGCCTCTCTAAGTAGCTTACATGCCCTTGATTGGATGCACAACCTCTCTGCCTTTAATTTTCCCAACTATAAAGTGGAGATGACTATAATCCAAGGTCTAGAGTCAGCTATGCTTCCTTATTTCCCCCTTCCTGGGCATCAGATTTTTAATCTTAAAAATAAAGAGGTCAGGATGGATAATCTCCTAGATCTCTTATGGCTCTAAGTCCAAGTCTCCCTGGCTCAAAGAACTGCCAAGTTTGAAAGAATCTCTGGGGCCATCCAGGCCAAACCTCCTCTGAAAGGGGAATGCCCTCTGCAAGCTCTACAAGTGGCCATCCAGTTTCTGTGGGAAGCCCTCTGGTGATGGGCAACTCAATGCCTCCTGAGGGTTTCTGGATAGTTCTCATCATAAGAAATATCAAGTCAAAATCTGCTCTTTGTAAATTTTGTATATTGAAATTGAAGGTCCTGTATTTGAAGGATGTTTAGGTCACAAAGAAACCCATAGAGTGTATTAAGCACTCCCATGTCCCCCTCCAAAAAAACTCTACCAAAATAGAAAACAAAGAACAACAACAAAAAAAACAGACAAACATGGTTTCACAATGTCCACATACCAACTGAAATTACTTAATATCCTGACCGAAAAGGACTTCAATTTAAATACAGGTTCTTCTTTGTGTTACTTCCATCTGACTTTGGACAAGTCACTCAATCTTCTCCAATCCAGTTCAGCAAGCATGAATCACATTATCTACCATATGTGTGAGACAGCTAGATGGCACAGTAGACAGAGTTCTGGGCCTGGAGTTAGGAAGACTCGTTTTCTTAAAGTCAAATCTAGCCTCAGACTCTCATCAGCTTTGTGACCCTGGGCAAGTCAGTTACCCAGGCTCAGAGAGGGGAAACGGTTTGCCTGATGTCTTTTGACTAAAAATGAGTAGTAGAGACAGGCCTTACAATCAACTGAGGAGGCAAGTGCTTTGATTATCCCCATTTTACAGATGAGGAAACTGATGTTGATACAGGTAGAGTGGCTTTCCCTGGGTCACAGGGCTAGCAAGGGTTTGGAGCAAAATTTGAATTCAAGTCTAAACTAAGGCCAGACTCTACCCTCTATCCACTTAACTTCACACTATATCTGTGTATGAACCTTGAGACAAAGGAGGTGGGGGGAAGGGGCATGTCCAGTGGGTTGTAATGGCACTAAGAAGTTGCCTTTGGGATTACAGGTGACTTTCACATTCTGGGTCCCTTTTCTGAGCTCTACATGGAGTACCTTGAGTTGCTGACACCTCTTCCTGAGCTTCCCCCCAACCTTCTTTCATTTACTTTGTATATATTTTACATTGCCATAAATCAATAGATCTTGTTTTCCTCCTCGGGCATAATGTAAGTTCCTTGAGGGCAGGGGACTGTGCATTTCTTGTCTTTGTATCCACCCTGCCTGGTACATAGGAAGTACTTAATTGATTATAGTTCAAAGAGTTCTAGATCTAGAATCAGAAAATTTGGGCAAGAACAAATATTCTGACACTTACTATGTGACTATGTGAGCCAGTTACTTAATCTCTCTGAGCTTTGGTTCCCTTTTCCTCCTCTATGAGGTGGAGATAATAATCCCAGCACTTCCAGGCTCACATCATTGTGAGCCTGTCCTGCAAGCTGTAAAGATCTATAAAAGTGGGAGTTACTAAAAGACCCTATTCTGGCAGGGGCCAAACTTGGGACCATGATCCAGACTCGTGACCCAGCTGAAACTTAGTGATCTGTGAGGAGGTGAAAGATGGTGGGGTTGACCAACTCTGTCCTCTCTACCAAGACTAGCAGTCCTTCTCTAATGTCTCAGGACTCAAGATTTTCCCTTTCTGCTCACCCTCAATTATCCTGGATGTCTTGAATAAATTAATAAACATTTATAAAGCACCTGCTATATGCAGGCACTGGAGATGTTTGTCCTTTCTTTTGGAAGAGGACCAATGATATTATGGGGTAATGTTTTGATTCCTGCATGAATTGCACCAGCCTCACTCTCTCTTCCAGTCATCCAAAACAAGGGGCAAGACAAAAGTCAGGATGACTGAAAATGGCCTGGCATGCAGTGGATGGCCTTTGTGTCTTCCATGACTGACAAAGCTGTAAGCATTCCACAATACCTGTGTCAGCTGCCTTAATAGCTATAGGAACAAATTGTTCTCATCTGCCCATTCTCCTGGGGGACGTCTCCACATATTTGAGGTAGATATCTCTCTAATTTACTGATGAGTTTGAGGCCTTTTGGTTATCCTCAAACTGGCTGAGCCCATCTGCCAAGATGTTTTGAAAGAGGTGTGGCTGCTGGGCACACCATAGTTTCTTGAAATCACAAATAAGAAGTGGGTGAAAGTGGACACCAAAGGTGAATGAGTAGCCCTAAAAGGGCTCAGCAAGCTCTAAAACTGGAGATGCTGGTCTTCCCTGAACACCTCATACACCCTATCTACTTTATATATAATATATGTGTATGTTCCTCTATGTGTGTATATACAGATAACTAGAAAGATAAATAGATGGGTAGACAGAGAGATCGATATATGATAAATAGATAGATAGATGGATAGATGATAGATGATAAATAGATAGGCATAGATAGGTAGATAGATAGATAGATAGATAGATAGATAGATAGATAGATAGATAGAAAGATAGATGGATGGATGGATAGATATGGATAGATGATAGATGATAATTAGCTAGGCATAGATAGATAGATGATAGATGATAAATAGATAGGGATAGATAGATAGATAGATGGATGGATGGATGGATAGATAGATAGATATATGGATAGATGATAGATGATAAATAGCTAGGCATAGATAGATAGATGATAGATGATAAATAGATAGGGATAGATCGATAGATCGATAGATCAATAGATCAATAGATCAATAGATAGATAGATAGATAGATATGGATAGATGATAGATGATAAATAGATAGGCATAGATAGACTGATAGATAGATGATTGATAGATAGATAGATAGATAGATTAGATTAGATGGATGGATAGATAGATAGATAGATAGATGGATGGATGGATGGATAGATAGATATATGAATAGATGGTAAATAGCTAGGCATAGATAGATAGATGATAGATGATAGATAGATAGATAGATAGATAGATAGATAGATAGATAGATAGATTGGATGGATGGATAGATAGATAGATAGATGGATGGATAGATGGATAGATAGATAGATAGATAGATAGATAGATAGATAGATAGATAGATAGATAGATAGATAGATAGATATGGATAGATGATAAATAGATAGGCATAGATAGACTGATAGATAGATGATTGATAGATAGATAGATAGATTAGATGGATGGATGGATGATAGATAGATAGATAGATTGGATGGATGGATAGATAGATAGATAGATGGATGGATAGATGGATAGATAGATAGATAGGTAGATAGATATGGATAGATGATAAATAGATAGGCATAGATAGACTGATAGATAGATAGATTGATTGATTGATTGATAGATAGATAGATAGATAGATTAGATGGATGGATGGATGATAGGTAGATAGATAAACATATACACACTTTGTGATGTTGGTAAGAACTTAAGATACAGCATGGTATCTTAACACTGACAAGCAGAATTCAGTTAGCAGGGCATCTCTTTTTCTCAATTGTTACTTCTCCTGAGTCTCTTGTGGGCTCTAAGTCTAGAGAAAGGTAAAAGACAGTCCCTGCCTCAAGAAGCATGCAGTCTAATAGAACAGTTGACATTCAGACAAGTATATTTGAATAAGCTACATCAGAGTACATTGGAAATAAATGAAAGGAGGAAAACACTTGAATTAAGGATGATCAGGAAAGACTTCCTGTAGAACATGAGTGCCTTATCTCTTTCTTCCCCTGTTCACCAAAGACATTAGGCTTCCTAGAAGACCTTGACTTTAAAGACCACACCAGAGGAACTAAACATGGGCAGTTAGTTGATGTAATGAATAGAGCACCAGACCCAGAGTTAGGAGATCTGAGTTCAAATCCAGCCTCAGATACTAGCCATGTGATCCTGGGCAAGTCACTTGACTCCTATTTGCCTCAGTTCTTACTTTGTGCAATAGGGATACATTGGAGAAGGAAATGGAAAACTACCCCAATATTTCTGCTAAGAAGACCCCATGAAATCCATGGGGTGATGTGAAGTTGGATACAACTGAACAACAACAATCACCTCAGAGGGCTGCATTACACAACCTAAGAATCAGGGCCTGAAGAGACTCCTGATGGTTTTTCAGTTGATCAGTACATCTTTGCTGGACTAAACTGTCCTTATTTCTATCCAAATATAATTTGGTCCCAGGATCATCATAAAATCTTGGATTTTGAGGTGGAAGGGACCTTAGAAACACTCTAATTCAACATATTTCTCTTATATTTGGGGAAACTAAGGCTTATGGAAAGGAAATGAGTTGTCCAAGATCACAAGATGGTAATTAGCATATCTAGAATTTGAACCCAGTTCTTCTGACTCCAAAGTAAATAATTGTTCACTTTACCAGACTGCCTCCATCTGGAACTGGCTTTGCCCTGTGACAGAGTATATTGAATCTAGGGATCTGGGACTCTGGGTTTTAGGTTGTTTATGATATTCTGAATTACATTATACAGCCCATTCTCCCTTGATTGAAAATATAGGCTCTTAACCTAGTCATCTATAAACTTAAACAAATATTGAGAACTATACATTAATATTTTTGGTTTTCTTTGTGATCATCTGTATTGTATTTTCTTCACTGAAAAATATTATTCTGAGAAGGGGTTCATAGACTTCAAATAGGGGTGTCAGTGGGGTCCATAATAAAAATATGTCAATAATCTCTGAGTTAGGTGAATTTATAATCAGACCAAAAAGATTTTGTCAAGAGAGGTAAAAATTTTGATAGTAAGTGGTGGGAAAAGATGTGTTATAAAAGTTAAAACAATGATGAAATTTCTCTTTAAGTCTAAAACCTTAAGATCTGTCCCTCTGGGCTAGAGGAAGGCCCTGTGCCCTCCAGGCACTGAGCTGGAGAGCTCACTTCTGTCTGCGACTCTGAGATTAGGAAACAGAAGAAAGGAGAGCTATACTCCAAAGGTGATGTTCAGAGAAAGTTCCATAAGCTTCAGTGAGAGATTACAATATAGTTAGGGGAGATGAGAATACCAGCCAGGGACTGTATAAAGGCTGAGGGAGAGGTGGTACAAGCCATGCCTTCCAGCTTTAAAAGTGAAAGCTAGTTAGAGAGTTTCTCCAGAGGCTCAGGGAGAACTAATGATGTTTGTTTGAAGCATTAATGTCCAGGGGGCATGCTCTTTTGATATAGGATTTAGCACATATCCATGGGCAAGAAGACAGAGAAATGTTCTTTCTTTTTTTTTAAAGAAAAATTATGCTGAAGGATGTGGGGATGGTTATTGGGACTATGAAAGGAATATGGGCATGGTTGGTGGTGATTGTAATGTTGATATAGGGGTGGAGTTTGATGGTTATGGGGGAGGGGACAACAAGGTGATCTTAATGGGATTGATGATGGTAATATGATGCTAAGGCTTGTTAGTAGCAATAGGAATTGGGATGGGGATGGGAATGGGAATGAGGATGGAAATGAATCAGGATGCTGTTGATATGCCAACTTGGTCAAAGAAGGCAACATTCAGGAAAGATATGAGGGGACAGCTGGGTTGCTCAGTGGTTTGAGAGCCAGACCTAGAGACAGGAGGTCCTAGGTTCAAATCTGACCTCAGACACTTCCTATCTGTGTGACCCTGGGCAAGTCACAACCACAATTTCCTGGTCCTTACAACTCTTCTTAGAATCAATACTGAGTATTGAGGTGGAGGGAGAGGAGGGGGGAAGGAAGTGGAGGAAGAAGATGAAGAGAAGGAGGAGAAGGAGGAGCAGGAGCAGGAGGAAGATAAGCATACTTGTCCAAGTGAAATGGGAGTCTGGAGGTATGTTGGAAGTGCCATCTATGCATGTGCCTGACCCCTTCCCTCCCCTATTACACATACTTTACCATGAAACCATTCTGCCTTCTGTCAGAAAAACAGGATCTAGCCAGGCACCTTGCCATCTGCCTGGTAGTCAGACTTGTGAGTTTCCCACTTCTACCCAACCTTTCCAACTCTTTCTAGGAGTATCAATAAAATCAGTAGTATCATTACTGTTAAAGAGTAAGCCAGGGGGCAGCTGGGTAGCTCAGTGGATTGAGAACCAGGCCTAGAGATGGGAGGTCCTAGGTTCAAATCCGGCCTCAGCCACTTCCTAGCTGTGTGACCCTGGGCAAGTCACTTGACCCCCATTGCCTAGCCCTTACCACTCTTCTGCCTTGGAGCCAATACACAGTATTGACTCCAAGACGGAAGGTAAGGGTTTAAAAAAAAAAAAAGAGTAAGCCAATCAATGTTCCAGTGGCTTGTGTCACAACCCTGTGACTCTTTAGACCAAGATTCTCTTTTCTGATCATAACTCATATGTGTGTATATACATACATATAATATATACATAGATCTCTCTATATATAAATGTGTATATATAAACATATATGATATACATCCCTCCTATTAGAATGTAAGCTCTATGAGGGCAAATATTGTCTCACTTTTGTTTTTATCTCTAATATCTAGCACAGGGCATAACACATAGTAGGTATTTAATAAATCATTTTTATTCACTTATTCATTCATTTGAAGAAATATAGAAACCAAAAAGAAGATAAGTGGAGACAGTTCTTCTGAAAGCTAATGGATATAGAAAACAATATTATCATTGGATTATTCTACAGATCACCTAGACAGAAAGAAGACATAGATGAGGTGTTTGATAAGTAGCTTAAAAATCTGGCACAGGTATGATATAATAGTGATGGGGACCTTGATTATCTGGACATCTGTTGGTATTCTCTACTCAAAGCAAGGAAGCCAATAATCACTTGACTTATCTTAAAGATAATCTCCTCCTTTAAAAGGTGGAGAAACCAAGAAAAAATTTCCCTTCTGGATCTGATTTTCACTAATGACTGATTGCTAGAGTAGAAATGATGGAAATCCCTTGGGGAAGGGGTGGGGAGAAGTGACCTCTCTAAGACAGAGTTTATGATAAAGAAAATGAAGAAAGTCAGGAATTTAGTTTGACATGTTGTTCCCCAGAGCATGTCAAATTAGGGGCTAGCAGGTTTTAAGGGGTTTTATAGGAAGAATAGATATTATTCCATTGGCTAGAAAATCTATAAGAAAAATCAGTCTAGGAGAGATGAGAAACCCTCAAGAATGAAAAGCAAAAGGCAAAAAGAGAAACAATTTCTATGTCTAAACAGACAACGATGGACACACAGAGCACTTACCAACAACTTAGATTTTTTTAAAGACTTGTATAAAAGATAGAAACAAGGGCAGGGAACAAAAGATCAAAATAAAAGCATGGCACAGTACTAAAAGAATAGTGTCAGGAATTCTAAAGCTCAGAATGAGCTAAGTCCAGTGAGGAGAGCTAAGGACAATGAGAAGAGTCTGAGTGTTTTTCAAAGCTTGGTGGGAGGAGAGAAGAAGGATCAAAGGAGGGATAAAACTATTGCTTGGAGTGGATGAAATGATGATAACTGATGACAGAAAAAAGGCAGACCTCTTCGATTCTTTGTTTTGTGTCTCTTTTCTCTGCCAAGGGGAATGATCTTTGGACTGGAAAAGACAGAACAGAAATGGTGATTAGCAAGTCGATGCCATGATAAGTAAGGAGATAGCCAGAGAGCACCTAGCTGTCCCTGATAAATTCCAGGCACCATGCCCAGATTAATTACCTCTTTTGCTACTGAAATAACTGGAAGATGTGATCTCTAAAGCATCTCTTTAAAGTCCCATCTAAGTCTAAATCCTGGCTCTGATACTTACTGGTTTTATGATTTGAGGTGTACTTCCCCACCATGAGACTCGGTTGACTTCTCCATAAATTGGGGATAATAACACTTCCATCACCTACCTCACTAGATTGTTAATTTGTGTAAATCAGGATGATTATTATTAGTCACAGGTTTAGAGCAGTGATGGCAAACCTATGGTATGGGTGCCAAAGATGGTATGCAGAGCACTCTCTGTGGGCTTGTGAGCCAACCCCCCCCCCAATTCCTTACTAGAAAGTTAGAAGGACTTGGTCAGAGCTGCTCCCTTCCCCTTCTCCACTGTGCCTGATGACATTTTTTCACATCACCCACCCCTAAACCCAACAGCCCAATGGGAGTGCTTCCTCTCTCCCCTGTCTGGGATAAGGGGAGGACCTGGGGGGGGGGAAGGAAGGTGAGACATGGCACTCAGTCTCTGAGGGGGTGGGCATGGCATTCAGTCTGGGTTGGGGTGGGGCCTGGCACTCCTCTAAAAGGTTTGCCATCACTGGTCTTGAGTATGTTAAACAACTCAGAGACAAGGGGGGGTTAGTTCTACTGTTTTCTGTTCCAGATATGCAAAGAGCCCCACTCTGCTAGTTAGTAGTAGTCAGGTCCTCTGATTCCATGTCCAGAGTCAGCAGCTGCCTTATGGTGATACAGACAGCAAAAAAGAGTTGGTGATGATACTTCTGATTTTGAAAGCAACTGTGCTGTTGGAGAACATACAATGTACAAGACAGCCTAGTATAAAGAAAAGAAAACTTGACTATTTCCTGTCTCTGTGTCTTTGCACTGGCTGTGCCCCTGCCTGGGGTGCACTCTTGCCTCCTTTCAACCTCTTGAAATTGTTAGGCTTCTTTGGAGATGCATTTCTGATGCCACCATCACCATAAAACCTTTGCTGACACCCCACTCCATGCTGGTGCACAGCCCATAAAACAAAGCACCTGTATCCATTTTGCACAGAATATGTATCTACTTTGATATGCCTGTGGTGTTTCCCATATTAGAGTCTAAGCTCCTCGAGGACAGGGACTGTTTGATTTTCATTTTTGTCTATTCAAAATTTGGTGCAGTAACCAGTATATAGTAAGTGCTTAATAAATGCTTGTCAATTGACTGGGAATCAAGAGACTCAAACTCTGCTCCAAATTAGTTGTATGATCTTGAGGAAGTTACTTTGGTTCTCTGGGTGCTCAACCCAGGACAGAGAACATGAGACAGCATGCCTCAACAGCCCTGGTAGGTGGTGAATTAATGATTCTTCCTGGTTAACAAAATGGACATCCTGATATTCCCTTTCTTTCTTCCTCCATGGATTGTTCTAAGGCTCAAATGCAATAATGGAGATGAAGGCCATTTGCAAACAATAAAATGCCATGCAAATGGAACAGATTATTCTTAAAGGGGACAGCTTAGCTTTCTGATTGGCCAATGTGAGCAACTTAATCAGAAACATAAATCACATGTATGACAACAGCATCTGGCCCCAGGCCCTCCTATCATGCTTCGAAATCCTCCTAGTAACATCTGGCTATGGTCTCCAAACAGTCTTCGGCGATGGTAAAAGCAGCAATTGGCTTGTTTTAAAACATTTCGAAAGTTAATTTTTTTAAAAATGGAAATGGTTTCCCTTGTCTCTTCTCATGATAGGAGCTGATTGGAAAGGAACAGATAAAGAGATGCTGAGGAGTAAATGGCTCACAGGGGCTTCTTCCACAAGTGCTGGGGAAGTCTCTGTATGAATTCTACCAAAGCAAAGGAGAGGCCTCCCTGGAGTCTGGGAATTAGGAACAGAGAATGCTGGGAGCATCTCTAGGCAGGTCCAGCTCTGTCAGTGAGTTGCCGGAGGAGAGGGTATTCAAGAACCCCCTGTAATCTCATCAACAGAGTCGTGTTCACTAACCAGTATGGGCAAGCCATGGAGGTCTTGGGCATTCAAGGGGAAGCAAAGACTCCTAAAATAATATGTCTGCCCTAGAGCAGCTCCTAGTGTGGTTGGAAAGGAAATATGGAGGAATAAATACATAAAATACATTTATTAATCACTTACTGCGTGCAATGTGATACAAACAGAAAAGACAGTGACTCCCCTCAAGAAGCTTACATTCTATCAGGGAAGGGAACACATTATAGGAGGTTTCAGTGACAAGTCCAAAGGAAAGGATCTGGTTTCAAATCCTGATTCTGCAACTCTCCACCTGGGTGACTTTGGACAAATCCCTTCTCCTCTCTGGGTCTGAGTTTCCTCCATCCTGGGAAGGATCGGTCTAGTCATATCTAGTTCTAGCTCTAAATTCCATGATTCTATGAACTTTAAAGCACTGTGTAGACAAAGTCTCAGGTGAGGGCTATGAAGAAATCGCCCTTCTCTTTCTTACACCTGGCCATGAAAAGGGCATGTAGTGTTGTCTCTGTATGTTATGACCCTGAGTAGAGCAAGGATGGATAAGGGGAGAGGGACCCACAAACTTTTCCTCAAGTGGATGGAGGGATGCTAATCTTATGGGTTCCTTCGAGGGCACAATTGATACAAAGAGATGACATAAGTTGTTATGTAATGCTAGGTTTATCAAGAGTCTTCTCCAGAATAAGAAAGGCAGCCAGAGTTGGATGAGTGAGGAAGAAGTCCCTGACCCAAGCTGGACACTCAAGCCCAGAGCTTTAAAAGAGGCAGCTATAACCTTTGAGGCAGTGCTTGTATTGGGTGACCAGATAAAGGGTTCATAAGATAGATTTGCTAATCTCAGGTATACTTAGTATTTCCATAACACCCTTTATGATGTTGGATCTTTATGAAAGAGCCGAGGAGCTCTGCCTCAGGCATGCTCTGAAGGGAAGGCAATGGTCCCTGGAGGTTTGATATATATATAAAAATATCAACCAAGAAGCAGCAGCAACTGAGCCCCAGGCATCCAGATTGGTGTCAATGGTGTTCTTGGTGTTCTAGGTGCCTCCAGGCAGCTCACCAACTCAAATGTGGACACACAGATGGAATATTTAGAACACGTTCAAGAAAGGCTTTTAGGATTGTCTTCTCTGGGTGAGAAGTGAAGAAGCAGAAGACAAAGGGGTGTATGGAAAGGAAAATACCTCTGGACCCCCTAGCACTGCTGCTGTGCAGTCTCCCCACAGAGAAGATAAAAAGGTACTTCTTCTCCCTGTTCCCCTTCTATCTACATATATTCTCAGGGGAACTATACAGCCAACTTGGGAACATTTTTTATACTCAATCTGTTGCTCTTTGCCACACAACTCTCCAGGCAAATTGGTACCCTCAAAAAATTAAATGCACTGGGGCATTTATATCCTGCCCCCAGGACCCCACATATAGAACTCACTAAAGAGTTCATGCAGAAGGCAGTGTCTGCATTGCAGCTGAAAGCTTCTTTGAGGTAGAGGTAAAGAGGGAATGAATTTAAGGCATGAGAATGGGAGACTGAGTGTCATGAACGTGAACCACAGAGGACACTTTGGTTTGGTAAGGGGAGTAATACCCAACAAGGTTATCAATAAAAGTTATCGCCAGGTTGTATAGGGTCTTAAAAATTAATGGAGGAGTTTATATTCTATCCGAGAGGCAATAAGAAACCACTGGAGATGGTTGAACTGGGGAGTCATGGTAAGATTTCTGCTTAGAGAGAATTACATTGGCAGCAGTGTGTTGGTGGCCTGGAATGGTGAGACATTGGAGGCAGGGAGACCATTTGAGAAGCTATTCACATAATGTAGGCCAGAGGTGATAGAGGCCTGAACTAAGATGATAGTCATGTGAGTGGAGAGGAAGGGTGGCATGATTAGGCAACTGATTGGATATAGGTGGTTAGGGAGTGAGGCATTAAGGATCATGCCAGAATACTGGAAAGATGGTGGTGATTTTGACAAATTGTGATGTTTAGAAAGGGAAGAATGTAGTGGGGAAGATAATAAATTAAGCATTAGAATTATGATGAATTAAGATGTTTCCAGAATATACAGATTGAAATGCATACTATAGTCCATTGGTGATGCAGGGCTGAAGCTCAGAGGAGACACTAGGCCTGATTATATAGATCTAGGAATCGTCTTCATAAAGATGATAATGAAACCAATGGGAGCTAATAACTGAAACAGAAACAGAGACGTACAAATAAGAGACAGAGACAGAGAGACAGAGAGAGGAGAAAAAGAGAAAGGAGGGAAAGAGACAGAGAACCAAAGAGAAGGAAAGAGAGGAAGGAGGGGAGGAAGAAACAAAGAAACAAAGAAAGAAGGAGAAAAGAGGAGAGCCCAGAGTTTTCGAGAATATTCATAGTGAGGGAGTATGGTATTGATGATAATTCAACAATGGAGACTAGTAAGGAGTCAGCAAGAGGACACTCAAGAGGGTGGGATGTCATAAAACTCATTGAGAAGGGAATATCCTGAAGGAGAGGGAAGTTGACATTAATACTTGCATTAGAAGGATCAGGAAGGATGAGGATTGACAAAAGATCATTAGATTTGGCAATTAAGAGATCAGGGATAACTTTGGAAAGAGTAGTTTCAATTTAGTGATAAATGCAAAGGTCAGATTGAGAAGTAAGAAGAGGAGGCATTGAGTGTAGGAAATTTTTTGAGGAACTTGGCTAGTGGGTAAGAGGGATGCTGAATGAAAGAGTCAAGGATAAGGTCTAGGTTGGGAACCTAGGTGACTGGAAGAATAGGACTGCCTTTGACATGAAAAAGAGTGTTAGAAGCAGCCAGGTGATTCAGTGGATAGAAAGGCAGGCCTGGAGACAGGAAGTCCTGGGTTCAAATTTGGCCTCAGACACTTCCTAGCTGAGTGACCCATGGCAAGTCACTTAACCTCAGTTGCTGGTCTTTATTGCTCTTGTTCCTTGCACCAATACATCCTATTTTAAAGATGGATTTAAACAAAAATAAGGGAATTAGGAGGAGGGGTAGATTAGGGTAAAGGAAGTTCTTTTTTGGAGATATTGAATTTGAGATGTTTTTGGGGAATCCATGTGGAGTTGAACCAATACTTAGTGTCAATTCTAAGACAGAAGGCACTAGGGAGAATCCTGGAATTGAATCCAGTCTCCTTTCCTTCTGAGCTGGTTGAGGGTTTCCTCATAGACCATAAGAATATAGAGGGAGCAGCTAGGTGCCTCAGTGGATTGAGAGCCAGGCTTGGAAATGGGAGGTCCTAGGTTCAAATCTGACCTCAGACACTTCCTACCTGTGTGACTGAGCAAATCACTTGACCCCCATTGCCTAGCCCTTACCACTCTTCTGCCTTGGAACCAAAACACAATAGTGATTCCAAGAAAGAAGGTAAGGGTTTTAAAAAAGGAATATAGAAGGAGAATTCACTGGGGCATGAAATAGTCAAAGTAGAGATTCCTGGTGGTGGTAGAACATGAAATGGGTCTTGAGATACAGATAATATTTGAATATACAGAGAGGAATACTCCAAGTGGGGGAAGAGCATGAGAGAAGGCTTAACAGTAAGGAAAGCTCATGGAATAAACTGGGACTGGACTGATGCAGGGATCCGGAGTTCAGAAGATAAGCTTACTTCTTCCAAAAAGTCATAGGATACCATACCAGAAAATCACAGTTCTAAAACTAGAAGTGATATTAGAGACCAACCAGTGCACTTCCATCATTTTAGATTTGGGAAAACTGTGTTCTTGAAGATTAAGTGATTTACTCAAGTACATGTAGATAGTTAAGTGCCAGTGGTGGAATTTGAGCTCAATTCCTTGATCTCTAGACCCAAGATTCAATATTCAAAGTCCTCTTGCTCTTGATTCCATTACATTTTGCATTAGATCAATCAATCAATGAAAAAGATTTTGTAAGCATTTGCCAGGTACTGTGCTAAGTGCTGGGAATAAAAAGAAAGAATTACTCTTACCCTCAAGGAGCTTCCAGCATTGTGTCATTTCCAAATATGGTCAGTGTTTCAGCTATGATCTAATTCAAGTCATTGATTTTAAAAAGAGAAAAGAAAAGAAAAGAAAAAGTTGAACATAATAGCACCGAGGACAGTTACTCAAATCATACCATTTCTGTCTAGGTTGAAATTAATCCCCTGGTGACCATTCTTTTGGTCCAGACATTTAACCAGTTCTGAGGTCAACTAATGATACAATCACTTAGCAGACATTTCTCCATCTTGCCAATTTGGTAAATCTTTCCAAAACAAAATAAAATGAGGTTAGACTGGCAAGATATATTCTTGTTGAAGCAATTCATTTTGTGCTTAAAAAAAAAGGCAATGGGGGTTAAATGACTTGCCCAGGGTCACACAGTTGGGAAGTATCTGAGGCCATATTTGAACCTAGGACCTCCTGTCTCTAGGCCTGGCTCTCAATCCACTTAGTTACCCAGCTGCTCCCTGTGCTTTCTTTTCTAAATATTCAAAGCAATCTTTTTTTATTAACATGCTACATTAAAAATGTAATAAATTATTTTAATTTAAAAAATCAATGATTTCCAGACTTTTTCCATTGTTTTCCCATATCTGTCATGTCCAACCTGTCATTAGTAAATTTGAGTTTTTCTTGGCAAAGATATTTGAGTGGCTAGGTACCCATAATTGAAGAATTAATCATTTTGAAAAATCAGGAAAACATTCAGCCATCTCCAGTCCTGCCATGCCTTTTATGCCCTCCAAGGTTATTCAATGATCACTGATAATGTCTAAGAAATCATATTCTTTTGCTTTTTCCAATGCACTAGGAGGACATTATTCCAAAATTAATTATTTGAATTTTTAAGGGCATCTAAGTGCTCTCTGTCTGCTCATTTATCTTAGATTACAAATCCCTATTTACTTTTTTTGTGGCATCCTTAGTAGAGAAAACAAAAACAAGATAAAATTGAGTAGTTCAGTCTTCTCTCCATCAAGCAATATAATCATTCCACCCCCCACCCCTTCTCAGTCTAGCAAGTCGTCCTTTTTCTTTGATGTTCCACTGGCTCCCAATATTGTTGAATAAAAGATTCTTTAATTGTACTCAGTGTTCATCACCAGCCTCAGGTCATTCTGAGTCCTAATGGTTCAGATGGAATGAAACTCTGAGTTGGAAGATATCTCAGAAGCATCTAATCTATCCTTAACAGGATTCTCTCTACAACATCCCCAATGAGTGGTCATCCAACATCTGCTTGAAATCATCCAATAATAGGGAATGCACTATCTCAGGGATAGCTCTAATTGTTTTCTTACAAGGAACCAAAAACTGCATCCTTGTCATTGCCCATTGCTCCCAAATTTTCTTTCTGGGGCTCAAAAGAAGAAGTCAAATCCTTCTTTCAGAGACAACACTTCAGATTTTCTAAGATGCCCACCATTTTCCCTTGAGCATTTTCCTTTTTAGGCTAAACATTCTTCATGTCTTAAAGCTCAGTTTTTTTATGGAATGATATCAAGTCCTTTCACCATATTGGTTGCCCTTCTCTATGCTTATCAAAGTATTTTAAATTATTTTTTCCAATCAATGAAAATCATTCTTTTCTTCCTTTTGTCTTCCCTTCTCCCCAACTGATAATAAAGAAATGCAGAACCCAAACATGTACGGTCAAGCAAGAACTCTTACACTGACCATGTCCAAATAAAATGTGTCTCAATCTTCACTTTGAGTTCAGTCTTTCTTAATATGTGGTACCCAGAAGTAGACATATTTGAGATGTGGTCTGATTAGGGATGATCACATTGAAATTTCCACCTCTCTTATTCTGGACATTTTTCAGTCATGTTCGACTCTTCAAGACTCCATTTGAAGCTTTGTTGGCAAAGATACTGGAGTAGCTTTCCATTTCCTTCTCCAGCTCACCTTGCTGAGGCAAACATGGTTGAGTGACTTGCCCATGGTCACACAGTTAATAAGTGTCTGAGGCTGAAAATGAACTCCGGTCTTCCTGACTCCTTCTTTTATCCAACCTAAGAGAGATCTATTTTTGCAGGATTATGCAGTTCTTTCATATTCCTCTCTTAGATTAGTTAGCTATCTATGCATTCCATTAGTCATTTTAGACAATTCTCCCTTTTCTTCCTCAGAATTTGTTATATCTTCTTACTGCCATTCACCAGAGCTAACAATCCCTTTGGGCCCAATTTCTGCTGAAAAAATTTTAGGTGGTCCTATTTGTCCTTTTCCCAAGATTTTGAAATGTTCTTTCCCTAACTCTATGTATTGTGTGGATTGAACTACACCTGACTCTTCCTCCCCACCCCCACCCCCATCCATCACAGACTGCTGGATGGAGCAAATAATTTGTCCAGAGGTTCCCATTATAGTTTCTTAATTAAATGGAAATTATCCTGGACTTTAAGAAAACTTACTTTGAATGGTCCCATGGTGCCCCTATGTCTCCTATTTCCACTTTTCCCTTCAATTAATAAATAGTCAACAATAATTCCATTTTTTGCAACACTTTAGACTTCTTCAACCATTTTTTCACACCTAGTCTCATGTGAATCTCATGCCAGCTTGATGTTGGCGACAGAGGGATTCCTTTTCTCACTTTCCAGAACCACAACATAGTCTCTGAGTTGTCAGGGCTAGATTTTAAATAAAGACCTCTGTTACTGACTATCTTGTGGTACATGGAAAGACCACTGGACTTGGGCAGAAGTCTTGGATTCAAACACTATCCCTGCCCCTTACTTGCCTGAATCACTTTGGGCAAGTCATTAACCCTCTCTGGGCCATAGGGATGAATCAGGTACCTTCTAAGGACTCTTTCAACTCTAAATATAGCATGCTGTGTGTTTGGGCAAATCACTTCCCTCAGTTTCAGTTTCCTTCTCTGTAATATGAATATTGAACCAAATTATCTTTAAGGTTTGGTTTAGATCTAAATCCTATGATACTGGGGGTAAGGAAATAGAGAGCAAAGGCTATGCTCTTTGGCACCAAGGAAATCAGTAGAAGAGCCAAGTCTAGGAATAGGGTGATCTGTTGCTGAAACATGAAGGAGTTTTGCAGAAGAATCAGATGGACTGGAGGTAGCTGGGTGCCTCAGTGGATTGAGATCCAGGCTTGGAAATGGGAGGTCCTAGGTTCAAATCTGGCCTCAGACACTTCCTAGCTGTGTGGCCCTGGGCAAGTCACTTAACCCTTACTGCCTAATCCTTACCACTCTTCCACCTTGGAACCAATACACAATATTGATTCTAAGATGAAAGGTAATGGTTTTTAAAAAAAGCTATAACCAGACGGGTGTGGAGCAAGTTAGAATCCAGGTCATGGATGTAATTAATTTCAAGACTAGGTAAGAGATGGAAAAGGTTTAAGTGATGGAGACTTCCTTGGTTTTGGTGCAAGGGAGTACTGAAGTTAGCTCATGATTGTTAAATTTCACCATAAGCATTTACAGTTATGCTCAGAAATGGGTAATCCCTATAAGTTAGGACTTTATTGTTTGGTTCATTATCTAGACTTAATAAAGTGTTAAAAATGCATATTAAATTTAAAAGTATGTGTGTCAATACAGTTTTCCCTTCCTGAGATCCTGGTTGTTAAACATCTACCAGCAAACCCATGTATTGCCATATAAACATTGCTTGAGCTCAGCAGGAATTCAGTAAGACTCAGCAAATTAAATCTTCACAAGAATGGAATCTTGGTGACTGTAGAATAATAATAATAATAATAATAGGAATAGGAATATAACAAAAACTAGCCTTTAGATAATGGTTTACAATCATTCTTTCTTTTGAGCCTCATAATACCCCTGATCCTGGCACTCATAGCTCTAGCTCTCTGGTCATCCCTCGTGATCAGTGTCAGAAGTGGTCCATGTCTCATTTCTACCAGGGGAGCAAGCCAAATTCCAACACTGGGGCAGCCCCATGTATTAGGAAAGTTGATTTACTGAGCAGTCTAGGGCAGCTCAATTCTTGTTGAAATTTGATGGAGTAAAACCAAAGGAGAGCTGGGGTTTCACAGGAGGGGTGGGGTCTCCCCTATTTGTCAAGGATACTAGCAGTTCATGAAATGGAAAAGGAAGGAGTACTAGACAGAAGACTACATATCTATAGTCAAGTCACTTGGAAGGAAGGAAAGAAGGAAGGAAGGAAGGAAGGAAGGAAGGAAGGAAGGAAGGAAGGAAGGAAGGAAGGAAGGAAGGAAGGAATATACTGTGTATTGGCTCCAAGGCAGAAGAGTGGTAAGGGCTAGGCAATGGGGGTCAAGTGACTTGCCCAGGTTCACACAGCTGGGAAGTGGCTGAGGCCGGATTCGAACCTAGGACCTCCCACCTCTAGGCTTGGCTAAGGAAGGAAGGAAGGAAGGAAGGAAGGAATATTGTTAAACTTTACTGTGTGCCACATTTTGGCAACAAAAATACAAAAAGAAATGCAGTCCATGCTCTTAAGAAGCTTACATTCTGGGTTTTTTTCTATCTTTATTTTCTTTCTCCAGTTGACAACAATTTATTTTTACTTCCTTCCAACTCCCCCACCTCAATAAAAAAAAACCTTCATAATAAATTCGTAACTTCAAACAAAACAAATTTCCCCATTAGTCACATCCAAAAAGATTCTAAGAGGAGAGGACAACACACAAAGGAGAGTGATGGCCAGTAAGTAGGTATTTTGGTTTGGAGAGTAACAGGAAGAATGAATGGATCTATGGATGACTATACTCCCCAACTAGAGAGATTTCTCCCAAACTATCACAAGACTGTAGATGTTCTAATTGCCCAGTTTGGAAGATATTCACCAACTCAAACTCAACTCAAAGACTCTTCTCAACTCCTTTTCTTTACCTTGTTTAACTTGGAAGCCTGCTTGTCCATGGAATTCCACCCCCTCAACCCCCCAAGGCCTGAAGAAGGTAGTTAGAATTCAGCAAGGCTGAATCTCTTGGATTGCTCTATAGATTTGGTTTAATAAGGAAAGAGGGTAGCAGCAAAGCAAATCAGTCCCATTTTAATAAAAAGGGAAACTGAGACATGGAAGTCTATCCGTATGTAGGCTTGCCCTTCCCATGAAGTCCACTGCAGAACTGGGGCTCCAGTTTCCATCTCCTGAACCTCGCCCCCTGTCAAGTTCAATGCTCTGCTCTGTAGAGCATATTCCTCCCCAAGCAAACCCTTCCAGCCCAATGCCACAATCCCAGCCCCCAGCCCTGGAGCTGTCCCTTGTCCCAAACAATCCTCTCTCTCCATGTGTGTGGATTTCTGCTCAGGGGATGTCTGACACAGCAAAGAAGCAGATGATGAACAACTGCCCAGAAGAGATAATCCACTATTAAAACACGCCTGCTGTTCTAATTACAAAGGAGACAAAATTGGGTTGAAATTGGAATTAATTGGATGCCCCCTTATCCTCGCCATCTATCTTGCACTCGCCAGCCCTTCTGGACAAGTCTGATGGAAGAAAGAAGAATTCCATCTTCTCCCCCACTGAGCACACATCCCTGAAGACGACCACCCCCCAGCCCTCAGCTCCCAGCCTTTAATCCCTTTCAAATGTTCCAAGGAGCACAGACAATCAGGACCGAGGAGACCCCCATCTCAGGCCTCATACCCCTCCTTTCTACCTTGCAACCATATCCTAGATGCTTGCCTCTGGGGGAGGAGGATGAAAAGAGATTAGTTAATTCAGGGAGGCTGGGTGTCCAGGGGACACCCCCCTCCCAGGCCTGGGGAGGGTAGATGGAATTCTGCATGGAGGAACTGGAACTGGCTTCACTGGAGTGTTCTAATAGGTTTAGAGAAGACAATTTTCACATCCATACACAAATTGGGTGCCCCATATGGAAGGAGGAGGGGTTCAGATAGAGGGCAGGAGGAGGTCCTAGAAAACAAATTCAAGGCTATGATTGCTTTATCTAGAGGCATCTGCTGGTGTAGGGGCTTGGAGAAAGTAGTACAATACAATGAAACCTGCCCACTATGAGCTAGTACAATATAATAATGTTTATCATTGCCCCTGAGGCAAATATACTATCCCTAAGACATCATGGCCCCCATACAGACAGAGCCTGATTAAAAAAAATTAAAAACACCCAGAAGGTACCAGCTCATACCCTTGAAGCTAGCAAAGATGCCAGAAAATGGGCACACTCAAGATAGGCAGGGTCACAGGACAATGGAAATGCTAATTCTCTGTTGGTGGAGCTATGAAATGGTTCAACTATTCTGCAAATCATTTTGAAATTATGTAAGAAAAGTATCTAAATTATCTATGGTGTTTGATCCAGATAGTGCATGGCTGAAACTGTATACCAGGGAGGATATTGACAGAGAAAGAAGGGATAGAGGGAGGAAGGAGGGAAGGAAAGAAGGAAGAGAAGGAGGGAAGGAGAAAGGGAGGGAGGAAGGGAAGGAAAAAGGAAAGTAGGAAGGAAGGGAAGAAGGAAGGAAGGGAGAAGAAAAACAAACCTTTATGCCACTTGCATAATGCAAATGTGATTCCTGGCCCAAATGCCAGTGTTATATCAGAACTCTGCCCTTTAAAATATGGCATTAAAAGGAATTCATAATCTGGCCCTAATCTATTGTTTAGGTTTATGTCACATGACTCACCGTGCTGATTTGCAACCTCTAGCTAGGCTGGACAATCAACACATTTGTGCTTCCTGGTCTCTCTGTGTTAGGTCAAAGTCTTAGACCATCTAATGGAAGGAAGGGCAGATTTCTTCCTGGTTATATACTCTTTGCCCCTCCCCCAAGCCCCACAGTACCTCCTGGAGCATCTATGACCACAGCTTTGACTGCTCTTTCTATGATTCATTGACTAACTGCCTACTAATACAGTTCAATTCAACATTAAATATCACCTGGGGGCAAGAAATTACTTTCAGCTTTGGGTCTATTACAAAACAAAATAGGAAGAATTCCAGTCCTAAAGTCGCTTCCAGAGGAGTGCTAGTAATCCTCCAAGACTGGCTTAAGCCTTCTGGTCTGACTGTACTCTCCCTTGGCAGTTCTGCCCACAATGATCACCTCTGTGCAGATGAGGTGCTCGGAATCCCTAATCTCTCTTCTAAACTCCAGTTCTGCATAATCAACAATCTCCTAGATTTCTCCTTCCAGACATCCTATGGGCATCTCCCATTCAACTCGTTCAAAGGGAAAACTGTTATCTTCTAACTTCCCTATCTCTACAGAAGGTATCACCATCCTCCTTCAGTCAGGCTTCAAACAGCAGGACCCATCTTCTATTTTGTTCTCTCCTTTATCCCCACCTCCCAACTGAACCAATCAGTTCCTAAATCCTTTTGATTTTACCTCCATTTAATTTTTATTTCCCATCTCCTCATCACATATTACCTTTGTCTCTGGACTCCTGCCTCTCAGATCCATCAAGACAATCTTCCTTAGACCAGGTCTAACAATGGTGCTCCTCTATTCAAAAAATCTTCGCCAGCTTCCTACTGCCTTGAAGCAAAAATATACCCTGTAGCCTGGCAGCAAAAACCCTCTATGATCATAGATTTAAGGCTGTAAGGGGCCCTAAAGACAGAATTTAACCCATTTGTTTTATTTGGTTAATTTTATCTTTATTTTATTCCAATAACAAATTTACACATAAGCTTTCCAAAGTTACATGATTCATGTTGTCTCCCTCCCCTTTTCCCTTCCCCCTCCCGGAGTTGATAAGCAATTATACTGGGTTATACATAGATTATCACTCAAAAACAGTGTCCATATAATTCATTTTTATAAGTGAATAATCTTAGAAAACCAAAACCCCATATCATAAATCCAAATAAACAAGTAATAAATCATGTTTTTCCTCTGCATTTCTACTCCCACAGTTCCTCCTCTAGATGTGAATCGCATTCTTTCTCAGAAATCCCTCAGGATTGTCCTAGATCATTGCATTGCTATCACTAGCAAAGTCTATTACATTTGATTGTCCCACAATATTTCCATTATTGTGTATAATTTTCTCCCGGTTCTGTTTATTTCACTCCACATCAGTTCATGAAGGTCTTTCCAGTTCTCTCTGAAACCATCCTGTTCATCATTCTTTACAGCCCAATAGTATTCCATCACCAGCATATACCACAATTTGTTCAGTCATTCCCCAATTGAGGGACATCTCCTCAGTTTCTGATTCTTTGCCACCACAAAAAAAAAAAATGCAACTATAAATATTTTTGTACAAACAGGTCCTTTTCCACCTCTTTTTGTTTCTTTGGGATATAGACCTAGCAGTGGTATTATCGGATCAAAAGGCATGCATTCTTTTAAAGTCCATTGGGCATAATTCCAAACTGCCCTCCAGAATGGTCAGTTCAGAACTCCACCAGCAATGCATTAGAGTCCCAATTTTGCCACATCCCCTCCAACATTTATTATTTTCCTTTACTGTTATATTGGCCAATCCGATAGGTGTGAGATGGTACCTCAGACTTGTTTTGATTTGCATTTCTCTAATCAAGAGAAACCCATTTGTTTTAACGATGAGTACCAGAAGAAGGAGCTAAGGGAGATCAGCAATCCAGACCTTTGACTAAATGCTCTGACCATAACACCATGCTTTTGTCAACGTGGAATCTAGAAGCCCCCAAATTTGTAGCCTAGAAAATTTTAATGATCCCCAGTTTACTTAGCTTAAAGGTGAAAGCCCCAGGTTAGACTGTGTCACAGGAGCTCAGCAGACTTATAATAGACCTTCAGGTGGTTGGGGTGAGAATAGCTAATCCCATCAGATGTTAAGTATCTCTTTTGTCCCAAAGGTTTCTCCCCTTTAGGCCAAAGTTCATTACCAAGATGGCCTAGCCAGTGGCTGGGTCCTTCCCTTTTGAGTCCATTGTAAAGCATCAGCCCCTCACAGTTATTCCTGTCTGGAACTCCTTAATTACCATTGTAAAGTCAGTCAACTGTCCCTCTCATCCTTACCTCCCCACCAAGTTTCACCTACAAAGGTATTTAAGCTCCCTAACTTTAATGACTCCTTGGAATTGTCCATTCTAGCACGGTTGGCTTTCCCAGGGGTCAGTTCAATCCTCAAACAGCTTAAGTGTGTGGCACACAGCTCTGTGTAGAGGTGTACTATCACATTGAACCCCTTTCCCTCCATTAAAGAGTGGTTTTTCTGACTATTTAATAGTTCTGTGTTTTTCTAAGTCAACACTTTCAACTACTGATCTTTGCTTCTTCTCAGAATACTCAGAATACGAGGTATAATCCTGGGGAAGTCACATAGCTCCAACTGCCTAGCCCTTGCTGCTCTTTTGTTTTAGAATTGATACTAAGACAGGAGGACGATGACGATGACAACGATGACAATGATGACGACGACGACGACGACGACGACGACGACGACTGGGGCCCACCTGGATCCCCTACTTCATTCTAGGAATAGTCTTCCCCTTTTGAGATCCTTCTTCCTCTCCTCCCCAGTTGGCTCCTGTCCCAGCACCCCACCCCATCCCCTCCCTCCATTTAGAGATAAGATCCCTCCACGGCTTGGCTCCCCAGCCCTCCCCCCCCATCTGCCCTCAGGCATTCCTCGGCCTGGAATGGAGTTGGAGTCTCTTCCAGGCTTGCTCCCAGGCGGGCTGGCTGATTCACTGGGCTGTAGAGTTTAAACAGAAGACAAAGCCATGCACCTGCAGGGAGAAATAAGTCATCATTTCCCACTCCAGGGAGATTTTCATCTCCTGTGTGCATGTGTGTGCAGTAAATACTGGGTCATTTCCTAATTCTGTTGAGTCATCGCTTGGCTAAGGGGAGGGTCAGAGTCTGCCGGATAGAAGACTGGTGTGTGTGTGGGGGTACTTCCTGTCTAATGCTAACCACTGAAGCTGGGTGACCTTACCGAAGTCTCTCTGGTTCTCTGGACTACAGACTAGGAGAGGGCGGGGTAGGACAGAAGGAGGGAGGGGGGAGGGGAAAGGGGGTTGGAGAATGGAGCTGCCTTAAACGCAATTTTAAAAACGTGCTGACAAACCTAAAGAGCAAATCTACAGACTCCAGTGATTGTGAGACTCTAAGCAAGTCACTTAACATCTCAGTGCTCTAGGCGACTCTTTAAGACGGTAAATTGTACTTCATTGGTGGAGAGAGTTTCCTCATCAGGGAGTTCCCTCTAACAATAAAACCACAAGTCAAATTCCTATCTCTTTAATTAACTGTCTTAATTCAATACTTCAAGGATCTGTCATCTTGTCGGAGTGGACACCTCTACTTAAATAGATTGGAAATCCAGCCATTTAAGAGATTGTCTCTGAAAGGTGCTCACCCCCTCCCTTCTTCCCTCCTCTTACTCCTCCTTTTCCTTCCTCTCTCCCCATCCCCCTTCTCCCTCTTCTCTCCTCCTTCCTCCCTCCCCCTCCCTTCTTCCTCCTCCCTCTCCCCTCCTCTCTCCTCCCCAAACACAAAAACCAAAACGTTCTACCTACAACCTGGTGATGAGGCTCTCTGAACATAGCCAGGCTGTTGGTCCATGGACAATGGGCACATAACCATTCTATGTGCTCCAAACCATCCCAGTGTGATGGTACCCATGAGCACTTGTTTGCCTCAGTTTACCATGTGTGTAACGTATTTGTACACAGAAAACATATTTGTGCATTTCCTTCCCACATTAGGCTATGAACTCCTTTAGAATAAAGACTGCTTTTTGCTTTTCAATATAGTATCTCTAGCACTTGGCATGAGGCCTGGCACATACTTGTCTTCTATGAGCACAGCCTTGAGGACCCTGGGATGTTCTCCTGCCCCACCAAAAAGGTACCAAAGGAAGAATTTAGTGGAGAGATTAAAGAGATGGGAATTCTATCCAGGAAGAACAGCAAGAAAAGGTGTTCAGAGGCTTTGAAAAGATCATAAAACAGAAAGTAGAGAATGGCTCCAAACCTGCTCTTATTTGGACAATCAAACAGCTGCAATCACTCACATTTATGCAGGTGGTCCCAAAAAATTTACTGTACTTTTTTTATACCCTTACTTTCCTGTTTACTATCAAAACTGTGCATTGGTTCTAAGGCAGAAGAGTGGTAAAGGCTAGGCAAGGGGGGGTTAAGTGACTTGCCCAGGTTCATATCACTACAAAGGGTCTGAGGCTAGATTTGAATTCAGGGCCTACTGTCTCTGGGCTTGACTCAATCCACTGAGTCACCTAGCTGCCTCCCCCTCCCCAAAGTTTGTTTATTTTTTCCTCATATTTTATTTATTTTTTTTCTGGATTATACATGTATTAGCATGCAAATTAATATTTCCATATTATTCATTTTTATAAGTGGATAATCTTAAAACCCAAAGCCCAAAATGGCTACCCAGGTAAACAAGAGAAAAATTGTATACTTTTATCAGCATTCCAACTCCAACAGTTCTTTCTCTGGAGGTGAAGAGCATTCTTTGTCCCGAGTCCCTCAAAATCGTCCCGGATCATTATATTGCTGAGAGTAGTGAAGCCTTTTACAGTTAATAATTGTACAATATTTCTCTTACTATGTACAATGTTCTCCTGGTTCTGCTTATTTCACTCTGCATCATGGCCATGGGAACAGGTGCTAACAAAATACTGTCTCCATTAATAGAAACTGAGGCTCAGGGAGAGGACACAATTTACCATGGTGAACAGCAATGAAGATTTGAATTCAGCTTTTTTTAAGCCGTTACCTTCCTTCTTAGAATCAATACTGTGTATTGGTTCCAAGGCAGAAGAGTGGTAAGGGCTAGACAATGGGGGTTAAGTGACTTGCCCAGGGTCATACAGCTAGGAAGTGTCTGAGGTCAAATTTGAACCCAGGACTTCCCATCTCTGGGCCTGGCTCTCAATTCACTGAGCCACCCAGCTGCCCCCTGAATTCAGTTTTTATAATGGAAAGACCTATGCTCTTTCCATGCCACCATAGCATTCTTTCTAAACTGTGGTAAGAGGGATTATCTGAATGAACTCTCAAATGGCAAGGCTAGTCAGTGATACCCAGGAGAGGAAGTAGAATGTCTTTCTAGATCAGAGACTTTTTACTTAGAATCTGTGAACTTTTAAGTATATATATATACACATACATACTGTATTAATTAGAATTTTGAACCCTTGGATTTCATCCCCCAGAAGTCCTTCAGTCTTTCCCAGAATTCCTCTCCTCTCTCCACCATGTTGAATGGTCACATTTGTATATAGTTCAGTGTCTCCATCCTCTCTTCCTCTTTTTCTCTTGCCTTTTCTTTATTGAATCTGCAGCTTGAGTTAGTTAGCTCCCTTTCAACTCTAGTGTTTATTTTAATAAATCTTATAAATATAATATTTGAGTTATTATATATTAATTTTAATTTGCACAATACATATGTATGTATTTTGATATGATTAGTTTCTCTTATAAGTCTATATTTTACTTTATGTTTAAAAACATTATTCTAATAAAGAGGCATATAGATTTCACCAGACTACCCAAACTCCATGATACCAAAAAAAAAGAATCTGAATTCTTGTCTGAGAGGACTCCAAAATAAGAGCTAATGTCCCATGATTCAGGGTGATGGAGTAGGAGAGCAAGATTCAGGAAGAGGTGATTCCTTAAGAAGCTGAATCCCACCTATCAATCATGCAACATGAATGCATTGGGGAGGAAGAATAGCTAGTGACTCAGTAGATTGAGAGCCAGGTCTAGAGACAGATCTTGGGTACAGATCTGGCCTTAGGTACTTCCTAGCTGTGTGACCCTAGGCAAGTCATTTAACCCCAACTGCCTAGCCCTTACTACTCTTCTGCCTTAAAACCAATACACAGTATTAATTCTAAAATGGAAGGTAAGAGTATAAAAAAAAGAAAGAAAATCACATGTAGGGGACATCTCTATGGTCTGTAGAATCAAAGAAGACATCCTAGAGGAGATGAGGTTGGTATTTTGGGGACTCAGTACTCTTCAATGGGGTTTTGGGGTGTTTAAGAAGGACTAGAACTTCTGGTGTGAGGGCTTGTTGAGCCATTTTTAGGGCTTTGGTGTCCACATACTCCCCCCCCCCCCCAGCTCTTACTTGTGGCTCCAAAAAACCTGTAGCATCACAAACACCCACACCATAGAAAAATCATCTCACAGATGGTTTAAACAAGGTTGAGGACCACCAATAGGCCTCAAACCCATTGAGGAGTTAGGGGAATGTCTGTGCTGAGCATTCGAATACTTCTGGCAGAACAGGCAGATAAGAACAGGTTGTTTCAATAGTCACAAAAGTGGCTAAAGCAGGTGTTGTGGAGCAGGCATTGAAGACACCAAAGTCATACATTGCATCCTGGGCCATTCCCTGACTTTTGTCTTGCTTGGATGACTCTGGAAGAGAGAATGAGGCTGATGATGTTGTGTGACAGCTTCACATACAAATCAAAGCATCACCCTTGATGTGACTTGGTCTTCTTTGTAAAACAAAGACTGGACCACAACCCCTCTGTCCTCAATAGTAGTTTCTCTACTGAGCCAGGTCAAGGAGGGCCAATCCCAGGAGATGATAATCAGGAAAGGAAGGAGAGAAAGCTTTTTCATGAAACATTTTCCATCCCTGTATGTTGGGGCTTCTCCAACTTTGTCACCCTAGACCCTGTTCAGCACACTTGTCTAATACTGGCCAGAGTATCCTGAACACACACACACACACACACACACACACACACACACACACACACACCAGCAAATAAAACAGTTCCCCTGCCTTAAAGTCCAGAGGAGGAAAAAGTCAAAGCGATATGTCCATTCATATGACTGCCAGCACCAGAGTTTTAAGAAAGTGAGACATCGAGTCCTCCCCAAATGTGCTAACACCATGGTATTTCTGACCATCCAATGTGAGAAATATCACCATAGCGATCCACATTAATAGAGTTCTTTAAGGTTGAAAAGGTGTTTCCCTCTAGCAACTTTGTGAAATAAGTAGTGCAAAAGTTATTCCAATTTTACAGATGAAGAAACTGAAACTCAGCTAGTAGATGTCAAAGACCAGTCAGCATTTATCGCCTGACTCTAGGTCCCTGACACTAACTCAGTACTCTGAATCCTGGCCACCTTCCTTATATTGTATGAGCTGAGATAGAAAAAGGGACATGTTACCTTCCCTAAGGTCTTGCTACTCCTTGGAACGTGATGAGAGACAGACAGGCAGAGACAGAGAGACAGAGATAGAGACAGAGAGATGAAGGAAGGCAGAGATAAACAGAAATAGAAAGATACAGGAGTAGAGATAGAAAGACACTGAGAGATAGGCAGAAAAACAGAGGAAGACAGAAAGGCAGAGACAGAGGGAGAGAAAGAGACAAGACAGACAGAGGCAGAGAAGTAGAGACAGAAGAAATAGAGAGACAGAGAAACAGAGATTCACAGGGTAAGTGGGGTGTGTGTGTGTGTGTGTGTGTGTGTGTGTGTGTGTGTTAGAGAGACAGAGATAGGAGACAGACAGACAGAGACAGATAAGAGACAGAAACAGAGATAGAAGAGAGAAAAAGAGAGGGGGAGGGAGGGAGATGGAGACAGCGACAGAGATAGGGAAGAGAGAGAGAGAGAAAGAGAGAGAAAGAGAGAGAGAGAGAGAGAGAGAGAGAGAGAGAGAGAGAGAGAGAGAGAGAGAGAGAGAGAGAGAGAGAGAGAGGGAGGGGGAGACAGAGAGAGAGAGAGAGAGAGAGAGTGAGAGAAAGATAGAGAGAGAGAGAGAGTGAGAGAAAGATAGAGAGAGAGAGAGAGAGAGAGAGAGAGAGAGAGAGAGAGAGAGAGAGAGAGAGAGAGAGAGAGAGAGGAGAGGGAGAGAGAATGTATCCCACTGGAATAGTAACTCTGCCAGCAGTGCAACAATGGATCTTTTCAAAGTAACCATGTATGCCTTGCCAATAACAATGTATAGAAGGCGAGTAACAATGTTTATGCTTTCAGAGTAACAATATAGAGTTTGGAAGAGTAACAATGGCTGCTTTCATAGTAACAATGCTTGCTTTGTGAGTAAGACTGGGTGCCCCCAGAAAAAAGACATGTGCCAGGGGAGTAACAATGTGTGCTCAGGAAATAGAAGCCCTGGCCAAGAGAAGAACAAAGCATGTGATAAGGGAAGAGATGTGCCAACAGAGGAGCAACATGTTTTTGTTGTTGTTTTGAATTGGCTCAGATACAATACTAGAAGGGCTCACAAAGGTGGCATCAAAGTGAGGGGAGGCCTGCATTTGGTGTCAGAGAGGACCCTGGGTTCAAATTCAGACTGTGCTAGTTACTATATATGTGATCACTGCATTTGACCTTTGTGAGCCTCAGATTCCTTATCTGTAAAATGAAGGGTTATGTTAAGTCCTCCCTAAATTCTCTTGTAGCCTGAAACCTCTGATCCTAGTCCAACCAGCCCCTCCTGTTTTAAAGATGAAGCATGGAGACCCAAAGAACTAAAGAGACTTGCCTCAAATCTCACAGTAGCTGTGCTAAGATTTGAACCCATTAAATCATTCCAGAGGCTTGGGTCTGTGTGCCAGGGCAGTACAAGCCTGGGCCTTGGAAGTAATGATACCTTTAACAAGTCTAAACATGTGCTGAAAAGAATGAAGTATGTTAAGACAGTAATAAACTGGGGGAAATGAGGGGAGGACAAGATGAAGGCTTGTTAAGGCTGAGATGTTCAGAGGATCTTGAATGATGTTTTTACCCAGCCACAGACTGTAAAGAAAGGAAAAGACCATTCAGCATCCTTATTTTACAGATGAGGAAACTGAAGTCTAGACAGTTAAGTGATTGGCTCAAGTGATTGGCTCATAGCAGTAGGAAATGTCAGAAGTGGGATCTGAACCCATGACCTCTGACTTTGAAGCCAAATGGACCATGCTGCCTTCCCAGAAGAAATCTGGTATCAAAGAAGGAGGGTAGGAGTGAGGTGGGTGGTTGTGGGTGTGTTCAATCTGAACTCTTTGTCCCTCATCAAGTATTGTAGAGCTGAGCAGAAATGGGAGGGAACAGGAAGTGGGTGTATCCCCAACCTCTAGCTTCATCAAGGAAAGAAACAGAAGGATTCTGCATCAGGACCAAAGGGGTCTTGTCATCACCATCTTTCAAGAGGGCCTTGGACCCAAAGGCTTTTCCAGATCGAATTTGGGTTTACTCTTTTCTCATTAAGAGAAGGAAAAATAGTAAATGGGGACACTTACTATGTGTCCTGTGCCAATGGATATGAAAGATGTCAAAGAACAGTTCATGGCAGGAGCCCCAAAACGATCCCTCCCCATCCTATCTCACTAGACCAAACTCAGTCCAGATTGATGGGGCCATCATTTCCCCACCATGAAAGCCCCCTTTCTTCTTGGGCCCAGGCATTTCTGGAGTTCCTTAGCTGATAGCCACACTATACTCTTGACTGGTCTGCCCCTCAATGGCTCCTCTAGTTCCCAGGAAGAAAATCCCTGTCCCTGGAACCCAAAGGTAGCCACAAAAAAGAAAAGGCTACCAGGGATGTGTAGGAAACAGCAGAATGGGTAACCAAGTGTGCCTGGAGATTTTTGAGAAGAAGAGAGGAGAGGCTGCTGGCCATTAAGGAGAGGTATTTAATTTGGGAGAATTTCCAGGCTGCTTGGAAGCAGGAGAATGGACAAAATGATCTCAAGCATCTCTCAAAACTTGCCCTATATCAGGTTCTCCCCCTGGTCTCTGAAGTTAATGCAGGTGGCAAAGGGGAAGTGTTTCGGGTGATTTCTCCATTCCTACATACACCTTTATGCATACACCAACAGACACATTCACATCCATGTTTAGGTACCACTCCTTCTCACATGCAAACTTATACAGTGTAGACTTCACATTAACCAAACCTAAGTGGGTGATTTCTGAAGATAGCAGGCTCATTCTCTGCAGAGCTTTATAGAATCTAGCTTCAGAGTTACAAGTGGCCTCAAAAACAATTTATTCCAATCCTTCCATTTTACATATGGGGAAACTGAGGCCCAGAATGTTAAATGACTTACCTAGGGTCACATATAATAAATGTCAGTCAAATTTGAACCTAAACCCTCTAAGCCTAGAGCCCAGAGCTTTTCCCACTCTATTATGTTAAGTAGAGGTTTGCAGAATATTACAGAAGGAATACTGGCTTCTAGGATGCAGTGGACTGGTTGACCTCTGAGCTCCTTCCTAACTTGGAGATTCTGTGGTTCTCTTAATTCTGTGGTTTCAAGCTGTCCTGGAGAGTGAACAGCCTCCAGTAACTCCACTCTGTCAGCAAATGCTGCTAGGACTTAGGGAGATCATCTCTTATTTGAGAGCTCCATAGATTGGGGCCAAAAGGGATCTTTGAGATAATGAGTCCATCCCTCCCATTTTACAGATGAGGAAGCTGAGGCCCAAAGAGGTCGAATGATTGTCCAAGATCACAGAGGGAGTAAGAGACCAGACTGGGCTATGGATCTTGGATCCTGTGATTCCAAATGATGGACCCTTGTGTTAATGAGGGCTGAGAGGGTGTGAGGAGGGGTTGTTGTCCAGGGTGGGGAGGAAAAGAAGAAAGAGAAGGGAAAGATGTGGGGTACAGAGCAGTGTGCCCTCCCTGACAGTAACCCACTGTGAATGAACTGACCAAAAGGAAGAGAATGGAAATAGCTTTGGTTCTTTACAGCCCTGCACCCTGCTGCCTTCCCTAACCATTCCCACAGACTTCCTAGATCCCTGAGCCTCGCTCCATAGCCTTGTCTCTGGGCTGGGGAAGGAAGAAAGGCTGGCACTTTGAGAGGGAGGCCACACATTGATTGACTGTGCAAGGACCGTTATCTCCTCAGCCTCCTCCAGCGATGGTCAGGACAATATTCCATGCAGCTAAGTGGCACAGTGAAGAGAGGACTGAATCTGAAGATTGTGAATTCAAATCCAGTCACAGATACTTGCTAGCTGTATGCTTCTGGGCAAGTTATTTAATCTGTGTCTACCTCAGTTTCTTTATTTGTGAAATAGAGATCATAAAAGCATCTACAGATTTATAAAGCACATAACATAGTATCTGTCACATAGTAGGTGCTCTGGAAGCTTTCTTTGATCTCTACCTTTCACTTCAGAAAATTCAGAAGGGAATTAGAAGGGGGGGGTTGTACCCTTGGAATCTTGGTCCTAGGAATGGAGCAGGGTCCAAGAACTCAAGTTTGGATGCCTTTGCCTCTCCTCTCTAAGGACTCACAGAGCAAGGGCACCCTTCTCTTCCTCAAGTTTCCAGTGCTCTTTGAGGAGAGGGTGCAGGGGTCACCCTGATCACCTGGTCTTGTCCTTTTTCCTTCCTCTCACTGACTTTCTTCCACCTCAATGGGGCCAAAGATCAGCCTTACCTCTCTTCTAGGTAGCTTTAGCCAAATGGCAGGATCCAGATGAATTCCCATTACTCTTAGTGTTCCAAGTTCACAGACTGCCTTCCCTACATGGACTGTCTCAGGAAAATGGAATATCTGTCAGGGTCCCCATTTTAAAAGGGAGGGAACCAAAGCTCAGAGAAGTTTTAAGTGACTTCCCCAAGGCCACATTGCTATTAAGTGCCAGACAGGATTTGAACCCAGGTCTCCTGTCTTCTGGCTCAGTATTCTTTCTATTATGCTATAATGCCTCCGGAGCTATAGTCACTATATACTTTGGCACAGGCTAGGATTCTTGCAGTGGACTCCTTGCCCATGGAGCACTATAGTTAAAGGAGGGCAGGGCAGCTCATTCCCCACCAGCCCTCCCACCTTCTCTTTGCTCCATCTCAGCTCCAGATGCTATGAAGAGAAATGTTTATCTGTACCTTCACCCTCCCCTCTCCTGGCTCCCTGAAGATCCAGAAAACCAACTCCGTTGCCACGGAGACAGCACAGCCAAGCCAGGCTTGATGGGGTAGGGGGTTGGGGGAGTTGGGGAGGCCTAATTTTTTTTCCAGAGGCTCTGGATGTGGGTGTGGGGGAGGGGAGAATAGACTAATGGGTCAAGAACGATGGGGATAGGGTGGGGATGTGACTCAGATAAAGGTCAAAGTCAGGGGATGGAAGCATGTCTAAACCAAGCTCTGCCCACAAGCTCTTGCCCCATCCTGAGCTCCTTTTTTAAGTTACCAGAACTCAGAGACGTCAGGTGACTTGTCCCAGGTCACACAGTGAGCCTGAGAGGCTATGGCAGAGCTTTAAATTCCCTTCTCCAAACTACTGCTTCAACTGAGCAGAAGGGCCATAGCTGCCTGCCCTCCCTCTCTGTCTGTCCTTCCTTTCAAGAGACCTTCAATGAGGCTGTAATAGGCATCGGGGTTCCCTTGGAAACAGAGCACCGTCTTACCCTTTTGTTGGCTGCTCAGGCATTGAGCAGGGAGGAGGGTGGAGATGGAACCAAGGAATAGGGGTGACAGAGGGGAGCCCCCCAGCTAGGTCTCTGGTCCCAGACCACTGACCCACAAGGCCCTGGGAGAAATAAAACAGGGGGCCCCTGGGGCTCCAGGGAACTCAGGAAAAGGGCTCTGGGGGCTTCTCTGCCTCAAGCTTTCTCTCAGGAGAGCATCGTTTCAGTTCCAGGGAAGGGGTTAAGCTCAGATCAATGTCCCAGGGGATGGGATGGAAGAAAGGTCTTGGGACTTCTGGGAGCCCTGTGGAGAGCCGCCCATATATGCAGACAAACTGTTCCATCCACTAAGTGACACAGTTTTGCCTCCCACACACAGATAGCCCCTCATCTATGTGGGTTCATGGCCCTTCCCTCCCATCCATCCATCCATCCATCCATTCAGCACTCATTAAAAGATGACTGTGTAGTGAGCACTCTCTGGCACTGGGGAGACAGAAAGTTTAGATATGGAGATAAAAAATAGATTTTAAAAATCTTTTAGAGCTGGATGGGGGAGAGACACAAATACAGAAAAGTTATTATTTTAAGTGCATTGTGGAGCTGTTAAAACAAAAACAAAAACAACTACGTGAGGTCCAAGAGGAGGTCATTTCCCACCCAGGAGGAATCACAGAAGGCTTCTTGGAGGAGGGGTATTGGAGCTATGCTTAATCACAGAATGTCCAACTTGGAAGGGACATGGGCGGCCACTCTTTTCTAATCCATATCCAAACACCAGCCCAGCCCCAATCCACTAGCAGTCACTTGGCAAGTGTTCCTGCAAGCTTTGCTTGGAGTCCTCCAGAGAGGGAGACCCCAGCACCTCCTGAGAAAGTCCATTCCATTTTCAACAGGTCTAGTTGTTAGGAAAAGATTCCCAATAAGAAGACTAAATGTATCCCTTTTCAGCTTCCATCCATTGTTCCTGGCTGGATCCTGCTTCAAGAAAGAACAATTCTAATCTCTCTCCCTTATCATCCTTGAAATATCCTCCACCAAGTAGCCAAACTGATATTCTTAAAGGGCAGGTTTGACGGGGTCACTCCCCAGCTCAAGATGATCCAGTGCTCCCTATTGTCCCTAGGATCAAATACAAATACTAAAGCCTGGCATTGAAAGTCCTTCATAGTCTGGCTCTGACCTAATCTTCCAGACTGATCTCCTATTAATCCCTCTAATGAACTCTATGTTCCAAACAAACTGACCTCATTTTTTCTCAGACTTCCCTTTCCTCTCCCACCTCCATGCCTTTGCCCCCTCATACCTGGATTACTCTCTCCTTAATTCTATTGCTTGTAATTCATAATTCCATTCTATATTCAGTTCAAGTGCCACCCCCTTCATGAGACCTTTCCCCTATCTCCCCAGATACCAGTGGTCTGTCTCCTAAAATTACTTTGCAGAGACAGGGTGTCCCAAGTCAGTTGCACTAAGATTTTAGGGACACCTCAGTCAGATCCCATATTGAGATTCTCTCTATGTGCATGTGTTATCTACCCTGTCCTCTGAGCTCAGAGATCTTTGTGTTTGCCTTTGAAAACCTAGACTAGTTAAGGGTCTCTCACAATATATTCTTTTAAAAATATTTTACTTTTCATCTTAGAATCAACACTATGTATTGGTTCCAAGGCAGAAGAACAGTCCGGGGAAGCAAGTGGGGTTAAGTGACTTACCCAAGGTCACATATCTAAGGTTAAATTTGAATTCAAGACTTCCTGTCTTCAAGCCTAGCACTCTTATCTATTTAGTCACCAAGCTATATTCTTCAAAAACAAATCAACAAACAAACCCCTACCTTCTGTCTTAGAATCAATACTAAGTATTAGTTGGAAGGCAGAAGAACAGAAAGGGCTGAGCAATTGGGATTAAGTGACTTGCCCAGGGTCACATGGCCAGAAAGTAATTGAGGCTATTGCCAGGCCTGATTGGTTTTTCACTGAGCTACCTCACTGCCCCCACACACTCTAGTCTTAACAAATGTTGGCAGAATAGAGGGATGACAGCTATTGTGCCTCTCAGGTCTTCCCTTCACATTAAACATCTCCACTAACTCCAGTTGATCCCCATTTATCATGGACTCGAGGTTATCCTCAGAATGCCCTCTAGCTTATCAATGTTTTTCTTAAAGTGTGAAACCCAGAACTAAACACCGGGATCCAGATGTGATCTGATTAGGGCATGGTACAGAGAAGGCTCTCACTTCCCCGTTTCCCCAAAGTAGGGCACTCAATTGCAGCCCAGGATTGCATGAAAGTCAGATTGGAAGCACAGTGGTTAGGGTGCTGAATCTAGAGTCAGGAAGACCTGATTTGAAATCTGACCTCACACTTACCAGCTTCAAGTTGCTCAACCTCTATTTACCTCAGTTTCTTCACCTCTAAAATGGGGCCAATAATAACACCTACCTCACAGGTTGCTTCGAGGACCAAATGAGATTCATAACACATTGCCTGGCATATCACAGACACTTAATGAATGCTTATTCCTCCCCTCCTGCCCCATCTAACAATGGCTCCCCATCCTGTTCTCGTAAAAGCCTAGTTTTAGAATCCAAGTGGGCTCCTACCATCTTAACAGAGTCAGGCCAGCATCCTGGCTTATCAAGATCTTTGCTGGAGTCTGCCTAGCATACCGTGGCAGTGCCCTTGCCAGCTTTGTGCCTCTTGCAAATTTAACAAGCCTGCCATGTAAACTTTTTTTTAAACCCTCACCTTCTGTCTTAGAATCAATACTATATATTGGTTCCAAAGCAGAAGAGTGATAAAGGCTAGGCAATGGGGGTCAAGTGACTTGCCCAGGGTCACACAGCTAGGAAGTGGCTGAGGCCAGGTTTGAACCCAGGACCTCCCAGCTCTGGGCTTGGCTCTCAACCCACTGAGCCACCCAGCTATCCCCCCCATGTAGACTTTTAATCAAATCCTCTATAAAAATCATTAGTGCCATCGGATCAAGCACAGATTCCTTTGGCACTCCACTGGAGACCTCTTTCCAAATTCCCATCCTATTGTCATTGCCTGCTCTCTATGTCTAGTCACTCAAAAGTGAGTCTTTGGAAATATACTAACTTCTGGCCTTCCTCTCTCCATAATTTGCACCGGAATGCCAGGAGATACTTAGCTAAAATCTCAGGACACTGTTTCTGTAGCATTTTGTGAATCTACCACTTCAATAGCTTGGTCCAGAAAAGCTCGTGTCAAGCATGACATTTCCTTGAAATAGCCACCCTGCTTTTTGGAAGTGATCACCGCCACTTAATACATTGTCGAATCTTGCCAGGAATTAAACAAGTAGGGAGGAGGACATTCTGGGGGTGTGGAACAAGAAGAGCAAAGTCAAAGAGGCAAGAGGGAGTGAAATACTGTTTCGGTGCAGGGAGGGAAAGAGTTGTCCAGTTTGAAGGGAGTAAAGACTATCTGGAGGGGAGTGGTGCAATGGAACACTTACTAGTTGTTCGACCTCAGGCATTTGCCTCAGTTTCCTTATCTGTAAAACAACAGGAGAAAGAAATGGCTAACCACTCCAGGAAAACCCCAGATATGGTGTACGACTGAAAAACAACTGAACAACAACAATATAAGATAAGTCTGGGAAAGACAGCTTAATGCCAGAATGTGGAGTGACTTGAATGTCTGAACTTTACTGGGGAAGCAATAGAAATCACTGAAGACTTTTTTAAAAAACCTTTTCCTTCCATCTTAGAAACAATAATGTGTATTGCTACTAAGACAGAAGAATGACAAGGGCTAGGCAATGAGGCCTAGGTGATTTGCCCAGGGTCACACAGCTAGGAAGTATCTGAGGTGAGATTTGAATCCAGGACCTCCCATCTTTAAATCTTTAATTGCACAGATGTGAGTTGTTCTTATCACTTCCTGCTGTTCTTTATTTATACTTATAACATCTATTACTCTTCCCTACTCTCCTACAATATGACTTAAAAAATAAAAAATCTTACCTTCCATTTTAGAATCTATGCTAAATATTAGTTCCAAGGCAGAAGAGTGGTAAGGAAGGGCTGGGCGATGGGGGTCAAGTGATTTGCCCAGGGTCACACAGCTAGGAAGTATCTGAGGTCAGATTTGAACCCAGGCCCTCCTGCTTCTGGATCTGGCTCTCAATCCACTGAACCACTCAGGTGCCTCCTGGTGAAGATTTTTTGATCAAGAACACATCATGTCTAGATTTATGTATAAGACTGATTATTCTGGCAATGATATGAACATGGATTTGAGGAGAAAGACTGAAAACAAGAAGACCCTATAGAAAGGGTTTCAATAACCCAGGTGAATGGTAATGAAGGCTTATGCTAGAGGACAAAGGAGAGAGATGCTACGGAGTTGATATTGTGAGCGATTTCTTCCCTTTTTTCATTCTTGGCAAAGTTCTAATATACATTTTTAAAGGAATAGTTAGTCAACACAAAGGAAATGTAGTCGTGATCATCAATAAAAATAAAGACAGAATGGTCATCTCAAGGAAATGCCATTCCTAACTAGAGATTTTTTGGACAGTTACTAAAATGGTGGGTTAAAGGAATGGCCAAGAAATGGTATCCCTAGATTTTAGCAAAGTATCTGGTTCTCATGGAAAAGATGGTGAGATAAGAGCTGGATAATAATGCAGTTGCATGGATCCATGTTTTAATGAACTATGCTGACTACTTAGTTACTTCACTGCTCAGAGATACCTATTCAAGTTCAAGAACACACACACACACACAATCCTTCCTCCAAATATATGTGTCCCTATCCTGCACCTATTTACACATTTGTAGGAAGATAGCACAAACTCATTCACACAAATACAACTCTGGAGACAGATTTCAGTACAGCCCTCTATCTTCCCAATCCAACATCCATGATCAAATAATTCTTTGGAGGCTCTCCTTTCTTTTGTCCCAAGTACCTTTAAGCACTAAACAAAGACCATCTCATTCTTCTTCATAGTATTATTAATACCTATAAGCTCTGCAGAAAGGAGCCAAGGAGCCAACAGTACTCACATAGTGATGGAAGGGGAATCAAAAATAATATTCATATGAGACTATACTACAGACCGAATGACCAGATGGAGTATATTGCTGATGCTTTGCCAATATAGATCCTTCAAAATGACCAGAGGTAAATGATGAGCTCTGTCAATGTGGCACAGTGGATGAAATGTTGAACTCCAAATCAGGAAGACCTCTTTGCAAACTCTTCATATAATATTAGTTGTGTGACCCTGAACAACTTCTTTGAACCTCAGTTTTCCCATCTGTAAAATGGTAAAATAATAACAATAATGATAGTTATATAGTGCCTAGAAATCTGCAAAGCTCTTTACATACATTGTCTGATGGAATAATAGCCCCATGAGGTAGGTACTACACTAACTATTTGGACCATTAATTCACTACATTTTGGGGGTCAGTTAATTAAACTAATTCTAAACTTACCTGTGTTACTATTGTTATTATTCTCCCCACCTTTCTATTTCAGTTTAAGCTGAACCTCTACTTTTTTTTCTTCTCTTCTTATCTCTGAGCCTCTGTCTCTTCTTTCTGTCTCAGGTTATTGAGGGGAAAGGAAACATTCTGGGTTCTAATGGATGCTTCTTGGGAACTGGCTGAGCTCACTAATCTGCATCCTTTCGGATGAATCCAGAGTCCTGGGGAGGGTAGGAGAAACAGCAGGTGAGAAGACCCTGCAGATTTCTTGGTCTCAGTTTCATTGGCGTGATCCCTGATAGTCACATGCTTGCTTTGCTTACTAACAGGCCCTTCTAGAGATGCCTCTCTCATTTCTTTAATGGGCCTATAATGAAAGGAAAAATCAGTCATTGAACTAATCAACAAATATTTATTAAATTATTTTAAAATTATTATTAAGTGGTTACGAAGTATTTATTTAATGTACAGGCTGAAGGTTATTTAAGAGGGTGGGAAGAGGAGTGGTGTCCCCAAGCAGAGACAAAATCTGCCTCTTTGACTAGTTTCTGCATCTGGACACATCTGGGTGACCCTCTCCCCTTTGCTTTCATCTCTCAATGTGCTGAGGGTATGACTAGAGGTCAGGGAGTTTTAAGGGGAGAGGGGATCTCTCTAATTAGCACAGCACATCTACATCTATCTCATTGGCTGCACATTTCAACTTCTCTGTCTGCCCTCTGCCGCCTCCTATCCTTCTGGTCCCCCACTGATACAGAGATCATCCTTTTCCACCATGGTCACCTCACTGTTCTGCCTTCATTTCCCACTTGCCTGGCATCTGTTTCCTGCTTGCTGACCTCTTCTCTGTCCGAGGTCCTTCCCATTCCCACTCATAACCCTGAGGCTGTAGCAATGGACCCAGCCAAGAGAGACAGAGGTAGATAAAGGAGAAATATGAGAGGCAGAAGGGGCAACAAAAGAGAGACCAGAACAGGTACAAGAAAAACAACACCGAAAGGGAGCTGCCGCGAGAGCAGTAAGAACTGAGATAAGACAAAAATGGACAAGAGGGAGAGAGACAGTGAAGAAAAGAAGCAGAGAGATATAGAGACAAGGGAGATGAGGACAACGAGGGAAAGAGAGATGAAAGGAGTCAGAGGCAGAAGAGGCAAGGGAGAAAGGAGAGAAAAGGACCAGAAAGACAATGAAAGAGCAGGCAGGGACAGGAGAAACTACAGGGTCTTCGTTTTCTTCCCTGGGAAAAGGAGAATCATGAACTGAACCATCTCTAAGGCCCTTTCTAGCTCCGATAATATACTGCTCTAGAAGGGGATCAGACTTTGGCTCCTGTGAAAAACCAAAGGAAGTCTTTTCTTGCTATTGTCCCCTTGGCCAGCCCTCCCAGAAGCTGCTTGGAATCTCTGGTTGCTACGAGGATTGATAGAGGCATGTCACTGAGGGTAGGAGGAGGGGCTGCAATTGGATGTTGCTAGGAGGAACACTCCATATGAAGCCTTAATAAATGAAGGATTAACACTCGAAACTCTGGCTCACTCACTTCCCCTGAGGACTGGAGAAGAGAAGTCACACTTTCATTCTAGTAGGGGAGATTTTGATTTGATGGAAGGAACATGGTTGGAGGGGGGTGGAAATGGAGGGAAATAGATGGCCAAGGGAGCCATTGTGGACACCCCCTCCATTAGGGCATTTCACAAATCATCCATGTCTGTTGTTTCTGTGAGACTCTTGCCCATGCTTTCCAAAAATCTACTGCAGGGAGCCCATCTGGTGTGCTGGGTCCCTTCTTCCTGACCTCTTGACATTTTGAGGATGCCAATAGAACCTGCCATCCATCAGTTTTCCCCTCCCTCTTGCTATATGACCAATCCATGATAAAGCCATGCATTTGTCTGATGATAACTCTCCCTCCCCTCTTGTGTAATTCCTTATCTGTGGTGTGTTTCAGGCTGCATGTACCCATCATTCACCATACTGAACAAACATTTTAAAAATTCGTACTATATACAAGGCGGTGTGCTAGGCTAATGGATGTAAAGAAACGGACCGACAAGTCCCTGCCCTCTAGGAGTTTGTGTTCTATTGGGGATATCCAATACGTGTACAGAGAAGTAAACCCAACATGATTTGAAGAGATAGGTCATTAAGAAATAGAGGTTGGGAATGGCCTTTAGTGGCAAGAGACCTCTGAGCTGAACCTTGAAGGAAGCTAGGAATTCATAGAGGAAAAGGTGAGGAGTGAGAGAATACCAGATGCTCAGGGCAGCTTATTCAAAGGCATGAAACAACAGTATGGCCTGGAAATATGTAGTTTACCTCTGGCTAAAACCTAGAATGGATGAAGGGGGGGGGGTTTGATGAAACAAGATTGGAAAGGCAGGTGGAAGCCAGAGTGTGGAAGATTTGAACACTAGACTGAGGAGTCTGTATTTTATCTTAGAAACATTGGGAGCCATTGAAGGCTTTTGAGCAGGGGAGTGATACAATCAGTGACTTCAGAATATTAATTTGGCTGCTGTGTGAAGAATAGATTGGACATGAGAAAGTCTAGATGCAGGGAGATGAATTACGAGGCTTTAGTCCCAGAGAAATGGTCTTGAGAGAAAGAAAAGAGGGCAGATAGGAGAGAGATTGTGATGGTATAACCGATGAGACCATGAGCCTCTCCCTCAGCTTTATTTTTTGCAGATTGTAGTTTTTCTTGGAGATAGAACCTTCACTCACACAAATCACGTATCCTTAAAGTATTGAATTGTCATTGTCACCGTTATGAGGTCTCTTTCCTGTTCCCCCAGGTGGACTGCGAAAATGCCATCAGCAGTCAGGAGGTTTCCTGATGAGTAGTTGATTGAAGACCTGGCTGAGCTGGCTCCAGGGACCAGAGTTCCGCCCATTTGGCCCTGGCTTCTGCCCACCCTGAGACCTTTGACATCTGGGCTCATCTGTATCGCAGGCAGAACCCAGTGCTTCAGGTCCAGTTATGAGGCCACGGCTGGGCAGGAAGTGAGCAGTGTCACAATGACAGTGACAGCAGGATGTTTGCTAGGCTAGGAAGCAACACCACTTAATAAAAGGAGAGGCCCCTTTCCAACCCAAAAGGTGATAAATCAGGCCTGAACTCGCCTGTTCCTCCCCATTTCTGTCACTGATCCTGCAAGCTACACTGTCAAAATATTTGTCACAGAGTGCATGATGGACCTCTAGCTCTCGTCTTTTCCTCACACACTTCCCTCTTTTTCTCCTATTGAGCCTATGCCTCAGAAATAAATGATAATCCTTTCTCAAATGCTCCCTTCGAAGTATTAACTAACCCAGGCAACAACAATAGTCATAATAGCACCTTGGAGATTTGAAAAGTATTTTATTGGGGCAGCTAGGTGGCTCAGTGGGTAGAGTCAAGCCTAAAGGTGGGAGAGTCTAGGTTCAAGTCTGGCCTCAGACACTTTCTAACTGTGTGGCCCTAGCCAAGGCATTTAACCTCTGTTGCCTAGCCCTTATCAGTCTTCTATCTTAGCATTCAAACTAATTGATAAGTCAGAAAGCAAGAGTCTAAAGAGAAAAGCAAAGCAAATGTATGGAGTCAGGAGATGGAGTGTCGTGGTAGAGAAATACCAAGAAGTCCATTGCTGATGGATCAAAGAGTATATGGAGAAAGGGCGCTGAGTAGCTTAGTGTATAGACAGCCAAGCCTGGATGGGAGGTTCTAGGTTCAAATATGACTTCAGACATTTCCTAACACTATGACCCTGGGCAAGTCACTTAATCCCAATTATGTAGCCCTCAATGCTCTTCTGTCTTAGAATGGATACAATCGATAAGATAGAAGGTAAGAGTTTTTTTTAAAAAAACAAAAGAACAAAAAAACAAAAAGAGTAAATGCATGGAACCAGGAGACAGAATATCATGATGGAGAAATACCAAGAAGGTCAATGTTGATGGATCAAAGAGTATATGGAGGAGAGGAGAGTAAGAAGACTATGAGGAGAAAGGGCCCAAGTGCTGAAGGACTTCAGAAGCTTGGAGTCACTAGGGAGCCACTGGGGCTAACTGAATAAGGTGGTAGTGCTGGGCTGACAGGGCCAAACTTATTAGAACTTTCATTCGAAATATTATCTTGGCAGCTGGGTGGAGGGCGGATTGAAGTAGGGGGATACTTGAAGCAGGAAGACCAGTCAGCAGACAATTGCAATAGTCAAAATGTGAAGTGATGAGGGCCTCAACTAGGTACTGGTTATATTCATGCAGAAAAGAGGATGTTCTGAAGATGGAATTTTCCAGACTTGGTAACGGATTAGAAAACTCAGTGAATGGGAGAGAGGGGTTGAGGAGGACCCTGTAAAAAGTTGAGAAGCCAGGTTTCCAACCCAGGTGATCTGACTCCAAAGCCAATGCCCTCTTCACTGCTTGAATGGGGAGGCAGAGAAGAATCCTATCCTATTCCAGGAAATTAGAGGTGGGAGAAGATGAGATGGAAAAGGAGGGGAGAGAGAAGGATCATGCATGCAAGATTCAAACCAGGTAATAGGTGGGAAGATCTCTGAGGAGAGGACAGCTCCTTGGGCTCCAAACAATGCCAGTATGGCTCCTGTGAGTGCCACCAGCACAGAGGTCATTCAGTACTGATCAGGAGATGATGAGTGGGTGGTGACTATAATCCTTCATGCATGTATCTTCCGGACCATCATAGCCCAAGAACCCCATGGACACTGGTGACCTTCTCTGTTTTCCACAGATGTAGTTTCCTCAATACCTGTTTCCCCAGCTCCTTTCCTCATTCCTGCTTTTTTCTTCCATGGACTTTCAGCATCATGATTAGAGCAAAAACTCCTAGGTGAGGGGAAGTAAAGAGCAGCATGCTGGGAAATTTCTGCTTAAACTGCTTAAATGTAGAGATATGTGAATGAGAAGCTTTCCTCATCTCCTTGACCAGGCCTTTGAGACAGATGAGAGGAAAGCCAAGTTCAGATTGATATATGTCCTGGGGGGTTAGGAAAGTATGGTTCAAAGAATTCAGTATAGATTTGATTCCAAAGGCAGAAAACAGAGGAATCAGCCTCAACCAAAGGGAAGAGGAAACTCTTAAGGATCTCACTGCTGCACAAGAATCCTTTTGTACTGCCATGATTATTGATTCTCTATCATGATCTCTATAAATGCTATTCCAGACCTCTCCTTTTTCCTTAAGTCTGTAATACTCTCTCATCCCATATCTCTAAATAGATGAGCTTATCTCCTACTTACCAAGAAAATCAAAACCATCCATGATCTTTTCTGAAAGTTTACCTCACTGATTAGTCCCTCTCCCTCTTAAAACTCTTATCTTCTGTCTTGGTATCAATTTGAAGAGTTGCAAACAATGCAGTAGAGTGGTAAAGACTAGGCAACTGGGGCTAAGTGACTTGCCTGTGGTCACACAGCTAGTAAGTGTCTGAGGTCAGATTTGAACTCAGGACTTCTCATCTTCAGTCCTAGCACTCTGTTGTTTTACCTAGTTTAGCTGTCCCCAAAATGACTTTTTGATAGTTAAATCAAATAACCTTTCATTCCCCATCTTCCTTTACTTCAGTGATATTGTGATATCACTGACTTATCTCCTCCCACCACATATCTATTGTCTTCCTTGACATAGCTCTCTCTGTGTTCTCCCCATACTTGTCTGCTCCATCTTGGACTTTTTTGTTGGCTTATTATCCACCTCCAACTTCTTAAATCTAAGTAACCCCAAAGGTTCTGTTTTGGTTCATCTGTCTTTTACTTTTTTCTATGTAAATTGATCCATTCATATTAGTTCAGTTATCATCTCTTCGGGAATAACTTCTAAATCTATTTATTGATCTCTAATCTCTCTAATGAACTCCAGGTCCCATTTCTAACTGTCTCCCAATGCCCTGTAGGCCTGCCAAAGTCAATGTATCCCAAGCTGAAAAATCATCCTTCCCCTCCACCCCCCCCCCACTTCTCCTCATCTAACAAAATTTCCATTCCTATTGATGGAGCCGCCATCTTCTTACAAACAACCAGTTTCAAACAACCAGTTTCACCATCTCAGACTCAACTTCAACTCCTCACTTTCCCTTAACCAGTTCACTGACAAATTTTGGCAATCTCTTTCTTTATTCTTAAGGCTATCACCCTTCTTCAGACCATCATCATTACTTTACCTCTGAATACTATGGTGGTCTTGTAATTGGTCTCCAGGCTTCAAATCTCTTTATCTTCCATTCCATCCTCTACATAGATAGAAAAATAATCTCCCTAAAGCACAGGGCAGCTGGGTAGTTCAGCTGTTAGAGAGCTAGACCTGGAGGAGGAGGACCTGACCTCAGGCACTTCCTAACTGTGTGACCCTGGGCAAGTCATTTAACCCCCACTGCCTAGCCCTTCCACTCTTCTGCCTTGAAACCAATACATAGTATTGACTCCAAGACTGAAGGCAAGGATTTTTTTTAAGATCATATTCTACTAGCTGGAGGTTCCAGATAGAAGTTGCAAAGATGCTCTGGAGCCCATGGAAAGTTAAATGGTCTTCTATAGATACTAAGACAAAAAAAAAAAAAAGAGAGAAGGCCCTGTCTTTAAGTCTGCTGAAGGGAGAAGAGGGATATGACATGCACACAGAAATGGAGGCTGTAAGGTGAGCATAAAGGAGAGGTCCAGAGCAAATATTATAGCAATTTGGGGGAGTGGAGGGTCAGAAAAAGAAATAATAGAAGAGAGAACTCTGGGACTGAGCGTTCAAGGAAGAGAAGAAAGGTTGTGAAATGTGGGGATGAAGAGAGAAGACACTCCAGGAATGGGGAATAGCCTGTGTGACCTCCTGGAAGCAGGAAGCAGACCTAGAGATGGTGAATTAGGTCCAGGGAATAGTTTGTGATCCAGTTTGGCTGGAAAGTGGGATAGCTGAGTGGGATAAAATAGGGTGGGAAATGTGGGTGGGGGTCATATTCCTGGGGCTTTATGAGCCAGGTAAGAGCATTAATATTTTATCCCAGAAGCAAGGGAAGCCACTAAAAGTGAAAAGGAGGCCAATGGCATGGTCAGACCTTACTAGTCAGATTACTCTGGACAGGTCATCTTCTCTTAGCCTCAGTTTTGTCATCTGTAAAATGAAAGAGAGGGATTTGATCATCTCTAATGTCCCTTTTAGGGGCAGCTAGTAGATAGAGTACCAGGCCTGGAGGTGGGAAGACTCATCTTCTTGAGTTCAAATTCAGACTCAGGACCTTACTAGTTGTATGACCCTGGGCAAGTCACTTAGCCCTATTTGCTTTAGTTTCCTCATCTGTAAAATGAGTTGGAGAAGGAAATGGCAAGCTACTCCAGTATCTTTGTTAAGAAAACCCTAAGGGGGCAGCTGGGTAGCTCAGTGGATTGAAAGTCAGGCCTAGAGATGGGAGGTCCTAGGTTCAAATCTGATCTCAGACACTTACCAGCTGTGTGACCCTGGGCAAGTCACTTGACCCCCATTGCCTAGCCCTTACTACTCTTCTGCCTTGGAACCAATACATAGTATTGACTCCAAGACAGAAGGTAAGGGTTTTAATTTAAAAAAAAAAAAGGAAATGAAAACTCCAAATAGGGACACAAAAAAAATCAGACACAACTAAAAAATGACTGAACAACAGCAAAGGTCCTTTCCAATTTCAAAATATATGATTTTATAATATCTCAGGAAGATTTTTTGTATTTTCTGTGCCTCGGTTTCCTCATATTGTGGTTAAGGGATGGGATACAGCTTATTTCTTCACAGGGATAAGAGGGAGAGAATGATTCACAATTTCTGACAAGATGAAAGTTGAAACCTCAAACATCTGCAAATTTTCAAACAACCAGCTAATGGGCTGTGGTCTAAAATTCTCCTTTCCACACCTCAGTTCTGCCTTCATATTGTCTCATCCTTAATGAGGATGCTTTTGAGAAAACAGTATTAGAGACATCAAGTCAAGAGCTAGAAGGAACCTTTGATATCTTCTGGCATGCTTCCCTCTGAGGTCCAGAGATTTGCCCACGGTCATTCCATTAGTAAGTAGTGGAGTCTGAATTTGAACCCAGGTCTTCTGGTCTTTCACCAAGTCCACGACGGATCTTTCCACTCTACTCCTCTGAGTTAACCTTGTCTCCTACTCTCCCTCAACTCCTATCAAAGCCCTCTACTCTGTGCCATTCTCAAATAAGAGACGGGTTCTAGATTGACTTGTTTGTTGGTGCAAGATTAGGAGCAGGACCTATGGAGGGCACTCGCCTCTGAACAGGTGTGAGTGAGGAGGGACCCCTAGAAAGAGGAAAGAGAAACCTGCTTCAGCTAAATTACAAAGTCCTAAGACCCCAGACATCTTACTCTGTGGCTTGGTCTCTTGGATCTGACTCAGCTGGATGCAGAAAGGAAATCACACCCCAGACTATCTTGTCTACAAAAAGCCAAATGTATGGAAGGGAATTTTCACCATCTTCCTCCCCCTTCTACCCTTCCCCACCCCCCACCCCCCACCCCCACTCCTCCTTCTCCTCCTCCTCTCTATCCCCAGCAGCTCCAAACATGCTCACCAGCCAGAGCCCCAGGGAGCAGCAGCAAATTCATCCTGAGGGTCAAGGACAGGGGCCAGGGTATGTGTTAAAACAAGAAAACCAATCAGAGCTGAAAATGAATGAGAGAGGAGGTGTGAAACAGGGATGAAAGCCTGCCAGACAGGGTGGCTGGCAGGCACTCTACTTCAGCTGCCTCTCACACCTGCCTGAGCCCCCCAGCATGGTCTCCCCCAACCCTGAGAGGGAAGGGAGGGCCATATCCCAAGTCAATATCCACCTCCCCTCCGCCATGGCCAATGGATGGCAACCACCTGTCTGGGGTAAGGCTCCATCTTTAGGATTTGGCCATAGAGGAACCCAGATAGAGAGCCGGGAAGGAATAGAGGGGAGGGTGATCTAGGAGGGTTGTGATGTGGGATGAGGGGGAGGACACAGCAAGATTCAGACTTCTATTGCTTCTGGTCCCTGGTAAATCGAAGGGGTCTTTACCTTGGCTGCTACCACTCAAGGGCTTGAGAACATAGCCTTCCCACCTCTCTGAGCTCTCATTCCTGTAGCAAGTAAGTAGAGAAAGCTGCTCTCAGACCTGCAACAATTGGCAAACACCTTTCTTTCAGGTGTGAGGACAGACAAAGGGACACGACGTCTCTCCAAGCCACTGACAGAGAAATCACCCAGCATATATCACAACTCTTTGATCCAGTCACGTATAATCTGACTAGATTACAGCTTCCTTATCTGTGCAACAGGGTCAAGGTAGCACTGGACTTAAGAGTCAGGAAGACCTGGGTTTGAATCTTGACTCAGATATTTACTAGCTGTGTGATGATGGGCAAGTTTCTAGCCTCAGTTTCTTCATGTGTAAAAGGAAGGATTAGCATTTGATTTGGGATCAGAATGACCTGAGTTTTATTCTCAATTCAGAAACTGACTGTGTGACCCTGGTAAGTCCTTTAATTTCATTTGGCCTCACTTTCCTCATCTGTAAAATCAAGGAGAGTAGACTTGATGGCCTCTAAGATCTCTTTTAGCCCAAAACCTCTGATCTCTGATCTCTGACCTTGAATTCCATGTACAGACCTCTGCCTTGAGTGTTGACTATCCCTGATCATAGCTGTGTCCTCTTAGACCCTGATGATGCCTATATTCTGCCTCTATTCTCAAGGTAAGCTGAGCACTAGTTCCCCAAGTCCCACTGCTTGCTCAGGCAGAAGGACCTTGCTTTTATTCTCCTTTTAATTGGAGCTTCTGGTTGAACTTAGTTTTTAGTTTTTATAGTTCTCTTCAGCTTTCTTCCTCTGGCCTGGGGGCCCTGGGATCTTTTCATCATGCCAGGACCCAAAGTGTTATATATAAGCAGAGCCATGAAACAAGGACATACAAAACATGGCAGCTAAGTTGCTCAATGGATAGAGCACCAGGCCTGGAGTTAGGAGTATCTGGGTTCAAATCTGGATTCAGACCTTTCCTAGCTATGTGACTGTGGACAAGTCATTTAGCCCTCACTTCTCTTCTGCCTTGCCTCCAATATACAGTTTTGATTCCAAGATGGAAGGTAAGGATAAAAACAAAAAAAACAAAAAGAACATTCAAAAGACAACCTGCTATTCACCCCTCAGGGACCTTTAAACAGACAAAATGGGTTTGAGGAGGAAAAATTCTCCTCAAACTGTTTAACACCAATAATTTCCAAAGTGGATGCCCTTGATCCCTGTGCAAATAGCCAAGATAGTATAGAACAGTGATGGTGAACCTTTTAGAGACCAAGTGCTCAAACTGCAATCCTCACACTGCATGTGAGCTCCCCACCTTACTCCAGGCAGGGGAGGGAGAAAGGACTCCCACTGGGCTGCTGGGCAGAGGGGTGGGAGATGTGAGAAATGTCCTCAGGTGAGTATAGAGTGGGAGAAAGGAGCAGCCCCCTCTGGCATGCTCTAGCACATGTGTCATATGTTCACCAACACCAGTATAGAAGGTCCAGCCCCAGTCATCCCCAACATCAAATTTATATTCAGGGTGACTAGGAAGAGTAATTGCATCTGAGGAACTTCCCTTGGAAAAAATTGGGGCTTCCCAGATGTTCTGAAGCCTTTCACTGCCAAGTCCAGACACTGGGTAGAACAGATAGAAAACACACACCTCTCCAGAAGTCATCTTCTGATATAACCTTCACAACTGCTCTAAGGCATAGAGGCATAGAGTACAGGTAATATTCTCCACCGTTTTAATGATAGGGAAACAGGCAGAAAGAGTTGAAATTAGCTGACCAGGGTCAAACAGCTGGTCTATAGGAAACTGGGAGCCACAAAGGATGCTGAGCCCTTCCTGCCTGGGGTCCCTGTTCCCAAGTGTTGACAGCAAGAGGCACATAAGCCTGTTGTCAGAGAAGGAAGATTCAGAAGTAAGCAGGAGGGAGTAGATTTGGTGACCCATGGGAAAGATGGCAAAAACTCTCTGTCAACAGCTTCAGCAAGATCAGAGGGTTTGGGGTTAAGACCAAGAAGAGCCTAAAGGAAGGAAGTGTCCAGAAAAGCCAGGATACCAGTGATGAGAACCCTCCTCTCCAGGCCATGGGGACCTGCCACTGGATTTGAGGATGTGCTTGACAGGGAGGCTTGCCAAATCTGCAACACCACCCAGAGAAGGAGGCATATGTTGGCTTTGGAGTCAGAGGTCTTGGGTTCAAATCCTAGCTTTGCTGATTCCTACCTATGTGACTTTGGGTAAATCATTTAATCTTTGGGTTTTGTTTTTCTCATCTGCAAAATGTGGGGCTTGCTTTAAACAACCTGTGAGTCCCCTTCTAGCCTGAGATCGAGTATCCATGATCTTTTGATGATTTTTCACTTGACCAAAAAGTTATCAGGGAAGAGGAGGGATTTAGAAAAATCCCAATTTACAATTGTAGAGAGCTTTACAGCTTACACAGAGTTTTGTCTGCATTCTCTCATTTGAGCCTCATAAACAGTCCCATGATGTAGGTAGCATAATGTAATGAAATAGAAAACATGCTGGATTTGGAGCTCAAGGACATGGGTTCAAATCACACCTCCCACTCACTAGCTAAGTGACCATAGACAGCCAGAAGCAATAGAGAAGCAGATTAGCACCAGATTGCAGACCTAAAACCAGACCGAAGAGTTTCTATTTTATCCTGAAAGCAAGAAGAAGCTACTTGGGACCTGGGAATGGAGCTGGATTGGGAGTCAAAGACCTTGGGTTCTATTCCCAGCTCTCCTATTTATTACCTGGGAGACCATAGGCAAGTTACTTGATCTCCCTGGGCCTTAGTTTCCTCATTTGTAAATTAAGGGAGTTGAATTAGATAGTTGCTAAGGTTCCTTCCAGCTCTAAGTCTTTGTTGTTGTTATTCAGTCATTTTCATTCATCTCTAACTCTTCATGACTCCGTTTGGGGATTTCTTGGCAAATATCCTGGTATGCTATTTCCTTTTCCAGCTCATTTTCCAGATGAGAAACCTGAGGCAAACAAGGTTAAGGGACTTGGCCAGGGTTACACAGCTTGGAAGTGTCTGAGGCTGAATTTGAACCCAGGAAGATGAGTCTTCCTGCCTCTGGGGCCAGTGCTCTATTCACAGCACCACCTAGCTGGCTTATTCTGATTAGTCCCTTAAGGTAGAATTAACAGCAAAGAGGCCAATTTAGACTTGACTGGGAGGGGAAATTCCCTGAGCCATCCCAAAGTGCACTGGGCTGCCCCCTCTCTAGAAGGCCTTTCAAGCCAAGGCTGGATGGCCATTTGTTGTGTGCAATATGCAGGGTCATCAGGGTGGCTTTGGTCTAGGGGATCTCTAACGTCTCTTTCATCTATGGAAGTCTGTGATCCTGAACGAGGACTCTTCTGATCTGTGTGTGATGTCCCAACTTGTTTATTTCACCTTAGAGATACCGAATTGACTGCTTACAGAGGGGACAAGAGAGAGCACAGCAGACAGAGGCAATTCAGGTTTTCTTATCCCCAAGAATGTGAGTTTAGATACTGTGGCCCAGTGGAAAGCAGGATATGGGGTCAGAGGACCCGAGTTCAAATCATAGCTTTGTCACTCATTGCCTATTTAACCTTAGCCAAATTATTCAACCTCATTGGGTCTCAGTTTCCTCATCTGCCAAATGAAGGGAGGGGGCTAAACTCCATGAGCTCTGAAGTCTCTTTCAGCTTTAAATCTTGGATGAAATAAGATAGGCAGGTAGGCATCGGATTGTGGAGGGCCTCGATTGCCAGGCAACAGGGAGCAATTGTAGGTTCCTGAGACCTCCTCTCCTTGATTGCCACTGATTAGGTGACCGCTCAGGCCCCGAGGAGGCAGGTGGAGAGAGGCAGGGGCCCAGCTGGGTTAGTAGGAGCTGGCACCTCCCTGAGAAGTGCCGCTGATGGAGAGAATTGCTCCGCTGGCCTCGGGCTCCCCAGCAAAGCTCAGGAGAGGGTCCCAGCCCTAGCAGCTGCTGACACGGGGTTAATTAAATCTATCTCCCCATCAATTCTTATTCAACTATTATCGACGTCCATTAGATCGGTGACAGAAGGACAAGGAAACAGTAATAGATTGGCCTGAACCCTGTGGGGAGGAGGTGTTGGGGAGAGGCTGTTGCAGCCAGCTTTCAGCCAGACATTTCTAAGCCAAGTCCCTAATTTCCTCCCAGACCCTGTTGTCCATCGTACCTTATAATCACAGAGCGGTAGGGACCGACATTTAGAGCTCAAAGGGACCACACAGACCAGCTCGTTCTACCTTGGCATTTTACAGGTAAGGAAACTGAGGCCTATCGAGTCTGACTGGTCACACAGCTAGCAAGCAACTGAGGCAAGAATTTAACCCACCTCTTCCTGATTTAAAACACAGTACCTAGTACCAAGCAGATACTTCAGCCTTGTTGACTGTAAGTAGCAGAGCCACATTTGAACCCATGTATATCATCGGATCATAGAATTAGAGACAGAACAAGTCTTGGAAGCCATCGAGTCTGATGCCCTTTATTTTATAGACGAGGAAGCCAATGTAAAGAATTTAAGGGGGAGGGCTGTCAGATAGCTCAGTGGATTGAGTCATGCCTAGAGACAGGAGGTCCCGAGTTCAAATATGGCCTCAGATATTTCCTAGATGTGTGACCTTGGGCAACTCTCTCAACCCCCATTGCCTAGCTTTTTTGCCTTGGAACTAATATGTAGTATTGATTCTAAGATGGAAGACGGGTTTTAAAAAATAATCATTTAAGCTGCTTACTTAGTGAGTGTCTGAGGCAGGATATTTTTTTTTAAACCCTTACCATCCATCTTACAATCAATACTATGTGTTGGTTCCAAGGCAAAAGAGTGGTAAGAGCTAGGCAATGGTGGTTTAAGTGACTTGCCCACAGTCACACAGCTAGGAAGTGCCTGAGGTCAGATTTGGACTCAGGACTTCCCATTTCTAAGTCTGGGTCTCAATCCACTGAACTACCCAGCTGCCCCCATGAGGCAGGATCTTTACCTAGGACTTCCTAACTTCAAGCCCAGTGCTCTAGCCAATGTACCACTTAGCTGCCTTTTCTCTGGTTCCAAATCCATCCAGCTTCCACCCTTCCACAAGTTCTAGCACCTCTCTGTTCCCATTTAACAAACAAGGAAAGTAAAGCCCTAAACCTGGTTCTGTTTGCTGATTGTTGTTCAGACCATGTAAGGGTAAAAGCATTTCTAGGTGCTTTTCAAGCAAGCAGAAAGGGTAAAGATTAGACTGGACCCTGGAAACAAATAGAATTTTCTCCTGGTCACCAACATCTGGCGCCTGATGCCAAAACTACTGCCCTTGGATATAATGTCAACAAGTCAACTGATTCTTCCTCTATTCATTCATCTGAGACAAGGTTAGGTTCAAAAGCATCTAGATAGCTAAGTAATGCAGTGTTGGAACTGGAGTCAGGAAGACCTAAGTTCAAATCTAGTTGTAGATACTTCAAAGTTGAGCAGCCTTGGAACAATTCACTTAACCTTTCTCAGTCTCTGTTTTCTCATCTATAAAAGAGGCATAATTATAGCACTTCCCTCTCAAAATTGTAAGGATAAACTGAGACTATACATGGAAACAGCATTGTAAAACTTAAAGCACTTTTTAAAATGTTAATGATGATTAAAAAGTCATATTGTATAGGGCCATGGTGGCAAACCTATGGAACCCATGCCAGATAAAGCACTCAGAGCCCACTCTGTGGGCATGCACACCATCACTCCAGCACAGAGCTTACCAGAGGTTATTATTTGAAAGTCAGAGGGATGGGGGTCGGGATGTTCCTCTTCCCTTCTCCACAGGCACCTAAGGACATTTCTCATATCACCTGCCCCTCTAAAAGGTTCACCATCATTTGTATGGGGCAGCTAGATGGCCCAGTGGATTGAGAACCAGGCTTAGAGATAGGAGGTCCAGGATTCAAATCTGGCCTCAGACACTTCCTAGATGTGTGACCCTGGGCAAGTCACGTGATCCTCAATTCCTAACCCATCCTTACCATTATTTTGTCTTGAAACTAATACTTAGCATAGATTTGAAGATGGAAGGTAAGGGCTGTTGGGGGTTTTTTAAATCATATTTTGGAAGTGTAGGGAAGAGTAACAGGTGTTATAAGTGTAAATAAAGACCAATTAGGGAATGATAATAATAACTCACTTATGTATAGTTCTTTTTTTTAAACCCTTACCTTCTGTCTTGGAATCAATTGGTTCCAAGGCAGAAGAGTGCTAAGGGCTAGGCAATGGGGGTTAAGTGATTTGTCCAGGGTCACACAGCTGGGAAGTGTCTGAGGCCAGATTTGAACCTAGGACCTCCTGTCTAGACCTGGCTCTCAATCCACTGAGCTACCCAGCTGCCCTCTCTATGTATAGTTCTTGAGGACTTTTAAAACACTTTCCTCAAAACAACTTTGTGATTTGGTGACAGAAATATTATTAGCCCTATTTTACAGATGAGAGAACTGAGGCTCAGAGACAGGTAGCCATTTGTCTGTGCTTACACAACTTGTAAGTATCCAAGACAGTATTAAAATCCATCTCCCTGTCTCCTGGTTTGCTACCAGTTGGGCATTGTGAATTTAGGGGTAACCTCAGTGAATTAGGATTTTCAAGAGAGTGGGATCTGCTGCCTTGACCTTTGATGGAAGGGAAGAAAAGTTAATTAGCTGCCTAAAGTGAGTTCACTGACAAAAGGTTTCCTGATGGGAAAAAAGTGAATCTAGGTGGGTAAAAAGGATCCTTATGTTGGATCCAAAAGAGCCCTGACTGGCAAGTTCCAAAAATCAAACTTAGGGTGGTCCTTGGGAAGGAAGAAGCCTTTGCTCCTCAGGGCGCCTGCCTAGAGCAGAGGTTCTTAACCTCAGGTCCATGGATTTCCTTGGGCTGAGGGGGCAGCATGGTCTGTGGAGGGATTTCATGGAGTTTATGAACTTGTGTGAGAACAAAATTAAATCTTTCTTTTCACCAACCCTTAACTGAAATTTAATATTTCCTGCAATTTTGAATATATGTAACAGATGACATTCTAAGAAGGAATCCCTAGGTTTCAACAGACTGCCAAAGGAGGGATCTCTGACATGAAGAAGGTTAAGGATTCCAGACCTGGAATCAGAGGACCTAAGTTCAAATCTGACTAAATACTTCCTAGCTATGTGATTCTGGGCAACCCTGATTGCCTAGCCCTTACCACTTTTCTATCTTAGAATTTGTACTAAGGAAGAAGAAGGAGAAGAAGAAGAAGAAGAAGAAGAAGAAGAAGAAGAAGAAGAAGAAGAAGAAGAAGAAGAAGAAGAAGAAGAAGAAGAAGAAGAAGAAGAAGAAGAAGAAGAAGAAGAAGAAGAAGAAGAAGAAGAAGAAGAAGAAGAAGAAGAAGAAGAAGAAGAAGAAGAAGAAGAAGAAGAAGAAGAAGAAGAAGAAGAAGAAGAAGAAGAAGAAGAAGAAGAAGAAGAAGAAGAAGAAGAAGAAGAAGAAGAAGAAGAAGAAGGAGGAGGAGGAGGAGGAGGAGGAGGAGGAGGAGGAGGAGGAGGAGGAGGAGGAGGAGGAGGAGGAGGAGGAGGAGGAGGAGGAGGAGGAGGAGGAGGAGGAGGAGGAGGAGGAAGAAGAGGAGGAGGAGGAGGAGGAGGAGGAGGAGGAGGAGGAGGAGGAGGAGGAGGAGGAGGAGGAGGAGGAGGAGGAAGAGGAAGAGGAAGAGGAGGCTGGACCAGGCCAAATAAGGCCTGGAGAACTTGAGTTAAAGATTAGGTTAGAAAGCTCAGATTTCATTCAGCCTGGGTCTGAGTAGACTTTTTTTTCATGGGCTTCTCATTACCTTACTCTGGGATATTATTTTTGAATTTGAATATTTTTCTCTTCTCCCTTATAAATGATCTCAGCAAAAATTTTGTAGCCTTAGAGGTCACAGACACAGAGGTTAGATGGGGAAAGAGAAAGGGAAGATCGGGCTTGGGCTCCAGAATATCATGAAAATAAGATAGAGGAAGAGATAATTTGGAAATGACTGTCATGGGTCTATGAATCCATGGACCAAAGCCAGTTTAGGGGTCCAAGAAGACCTAGAAGATCTAGAGCCTTGAGTGAAGTTCTGTGGTCAGGGAAGTTTAGACAGTAGTGACAGTTCAAAGCTGTGGGTCTTTTAAGAGGGTAAAAGGCTAGTTACCAAAAGAGGACCTGGTGCCCCAAGGTTTTGACTGACAACTAATGATTTTCTCCTTTTCTCCCTCCACCCTAGGGGCTCACCATATTGATGCCACATTTAGTTCTAATACTCAGGTCACACAAGTAAAAAAAATCAGGATTTGAACCCAGATCCTAAGACACAACATCCAGAACTATTATCATTAAACTGCACCAGCAGGGACACCACTTGCAGGAGAGATGAAAAATTATCCAAAGGAATATAGGGATTAGAAGCTAGTCTGCTACCCTTGGAGACTTATCTAAGGTATGGTACCTTATCACAGATGATCATCACAGATGAAAATGAGTTTGGGTTCAAGTTGGGGGCTCCTGGGAATGATAGCCCCAAACAATGATGGAAAAGACTAGCAAATAGAAAAAATGGAGTGGCTTTTCCAGAGGGAGCTGAACTTATAATAGGAAAGGGGGTTGGGGTTGTTTGCCCTGGGCAAGGGGAATGTGTCCTTGTGTAGTCAGTCTCCTGCTCTTGCTTATCCTCATTAGGACCCTGAGTGCTCCCCTCATTTGTTAGACTAAAGCCCCAGTACCTCCTGATCAGATGAAAGATCATTCCCTTAACAGGGGGCTGTTTGTAAGAAGGATATTGATATGGGCCAAAAACTGGGGGCTCCAGCAGCTGAGGTTGTATTTTCTCTTTGTTTCCTACAGCCCAAAGACTAAATGCATAAGGCATTTGTGTTTAATCAAGGATGACGATATTATTCCTCAGTCCCACCTAGAGTCCAAATTATGTTTCTATTGGTTAGCAACAGAGCCTACCACACACTGAGACTGGACAAGCTCAGGGTACAGTGAATGTTTCCTTAGCAATGCCCTTCATAACTGTTGGCAGCAGCCAGGCAAGTTGGAGAGAGCCCAGTCAGTGTCCCTTGATTGCTCCTGACCAGGAATCAGCATTCTGGCATCCCCTGAGTCTCTAGCCAATCACACACTGGTTCCATGCACAGAGAGAGCTAAAGAGCTGATAGTCCTATTAGGCTCTATCCCCAAGCCCCACAGGGGACAAGTCACCCTAAAGAAGGGCAAAGTAGTTACAGAGATTTTAGACTCCAATGTGGTTAGACTGGCCATGAAGGAACTGGTAGGAGGCTAGTTGAGATGATCCATTTAGGAAACAAAGCTATCTATTAGGGGTGGGTCAATGAGTGTGTGTGATGGAGACAGGGAAGCACTTTTGGAAGATCTAAAAGCTGTCCTATTTACCAACCACCTAGGACAGTGGTGGCAAACCTTTTAGAGACCATATGTTATGCATCCTCCCCTCCCTCTGCCTTACTCCAGACAGGGAAGGGAGGAAGCACTCCCATTGGGCTGCTAGGCAGAGGGGTGGGTGAAGTGAGAAATGTCCTCAGGTGGGGTGGAGAGGGGGAAGAGAACAGTTCAGCCTGAGTCCCTCTGTCTTTCTAGTAATGAACTCTGGTGGGAGATGGTGTGTGCCCACAGGGAGGGCTCTACGTGCTGTTTATGGCACACATGCCATATGTTCACCACCATTGACATAAGATAATAAATAGCTCTGAAGCTAGGAGGGACCTAAGAGGCCAGTTAATCCAACCTCCTCATCTCTGAACTGAAGGAACTGAAGTCCAATATGGTGAAAGGACTTTCCAAGTAAATGTTGCCCAGAGACATCTGCCAGACCTAGAAAGAACCTCACATTGTTCCCTAGAGCTCTTGAGACCATGGGTTGAAACTCTCAGAAGCACTCATAAAAACAAACACTGGTACATGGGGGGGGGGGGGGAGAGTGAACAGCTAACAGTATCCCCAAGCACCAGGTGATCATGGAGATTCCATATCCTGACACCCTGGAAAGACCTGGAAAGAGAGGCCCTTGTCTCCCTCTCCTCCAATAGGAGTAACTTAATAGAAATAAAGTAACTATTGTCCTGTTCTTATTCAGCCTTTGTTTACAGAGAGGATGGGTGATGTCACAAGGCAATGTCTTGACTTCCATGTGAATTGGATTTAGAAAAACACATCCAAAGATGGAAAAAAGATAAGTAATTTCTATGGACCAATCAGTCAATAAACATTGATTAAACACCTATCATATGTCAGGAAATTATAATAGAGGCTTGGATTTATGTAGCTCCCAAAGTTTCTGCCCTTTGTGTGTGGGTGTGGGTGGGGGTGGGGGGAGGTTACTCTGTCTAACTATTGTTATTTCATCTAAAGGCTGAGGAAATGGGCAGTTCCTGAGGGAATCCCTGAGATGACCTGCCAGGATTGTCCTATGTTTGCATTCCTGCCTGAGGCATTCCCCAATTAGAGCTTCTAGTGAAAGCTAGCCTTCCTGTTAGGGAAAATAAGACAGCTTGAAGAACAGTGCTTCAGACCATGACTTGTTAGTGAACACAGAATGTTCTTAGACTAGAATTTTTTTTTTAATCCAAGATAGAAGCCAGAATAGACAAAAGCAGAAGGAAGGAGGATGTTCTGAAGAAGGTCTTGTGTCGGGCAAGCAGACAGCCTGACAACAGAAAAGAAAAAAACAGCCCTAGACCAATAAATTCCATACCACAAGAAGAACTCATTGAGTCTGCCATACCTAACTTCAGCCAGGTCCATGGCCTCAGGATACTTGATCTTTGAAATAAAGGCTAACTACTGCTTTCTCCAAGTCTCTTCTCAAAATCATTACTCTCAGCCTTCAGAACCAGCAATAGGGGTAGCTATGGAGAAGCTGGTATTCATGAGCTCCCTCTAAGAGCTTCTCATTTCTGAACAAGGAGGCCTCTGCACACTTCTGAACAAGGAGACCTCTGCACACTCCCACCTCCTGTTGCCAACAAGCTGATGCTGTCTTATAAAACACTTTAGATTGCAGAAGAGGTGATCTCAAGGGCTTCAGACTCCAATGGAAGTAGAGTAGCCATGGAAGAACCAGTAGGTTGGGTGACCCATTATGAAGAAAGCTGGGAAGAGGGAGAGGTGCTACTAGGAGGCATGAAAGCCAGCCTGCAGCACAGTATGCAGCAATAATAGCTCTGGGGTTGAAAAGGACTCCAAAGGCCATCTAACCCAACCTCATGGACTCAGAGATGGAGAAACTGAGGTCTTGATACATGAAGGGAAGCCCCCAGCTAGTAAATGGAGGAGCTGGGGCTATGGGGAAATTGACTAATTTAGGAAAGTTCTCCACGTCATTGCAAATTCAAGGTCCCTATTTTATCCAATAGCCCTATAACCACATAAGCAATGTCACCTAGAAGCATGGCTATCTACAAGGAGACACCTTGGACTGCAGTCTTCATTAGTCATTTGAGGCTCCATACAGCTAAGTAACCCGTGCCACTCTAATTCCTCTGCCATTCTAACTTCCAGAGGGTCAGGGCTCCAGCCATTCAGGTTCATGGGATGGCTCGGAAGTAGTCAGGACCTGACCAGAGGAACTGGTGCATTCTGGGGCCTCAAAAACATCCTGCTACTAGTCAGTTATCTGGGTCATTTTTTCTTTTTTTATTGTCAGATGAAACATTCTTCCATATTGGTCATTGTTATGACAGCACACTCATATATAACCCCAACCCCAAAATAAAAACAAAGATACACTGATGTAAAAGATGACTTCAATACTTCTTTCTCTAGAGGGTCATTTTTAAACTGTGAAACCTCAGCTATAGTCAGGGCTGTGCTCAGCAAAAATGGGCCAGGTTTGTTGTGCAGAGCTAAACCAAATTGATTGAATCTATAAATCCCAAGAAGCCAGTAGTGGGTTCTTGTGCTCACCCTCTGTTTCTAAGAAGCAATTCTCCATCTTTGTTTTCCCATCTCTCTCCCATCTTCTTTTCTTAGTATTCCTGGGACCTCAGTTATACACTTTTAAAAAAACCACACTCTTATCTTCTGTCTTAGAATCAATACTGTGTAATGGTTACAAGGTAGAAGAGCGGTAAGAGCTAGGCAAACAAGGTTAAGTGACTTGTTCAGGGTCACACAGCTAGGAAATACCTGAAGCTGGATTTGAACCCAGGCCTTCCTGTCTCTAGGTTTGGCTATCAATCACTGAGCCACCTAGCACCTAGCCACCTTGGGTTGTATTCTTTCTACATTACTCCTTGTTGAAACTTTTTCCTGCCTTCAAGACCCAGTTCAAGTGTTACCTTCTTCTTGAAGGACTCTCTGCTCCTCTCCCTCCCACCACCTAACAGTGACCTCTCTCTCCCTTTATCTCCAAATCTCTTACCCCCATCCATTCATCCAACTTCTTCGGATCACTTATGTTTTAACTTGTGGCTAGTTATTTATCTATATGTATGATTCATCGTTAGATTATATCTAACAAGGCCACATTTTGCTGTCAGCAGATGTACATAATGAAGGCAGGAATGTGGACTGAGTGGTAGAGGGAGATAGCCTTGACTTCTTCACCTAGTTTTTTTCTCATCTCAACTTTGTCTGCATCCAGAGAGGACTTTGGAGATGCTCTACACTCAACCTCCCCACAGCTCTTGTATTGCTTAGTCCTCAAAATAGATATAATGGGGGACACTCTCCTAGTCAAGGATCTAACAGAAGTTAAAAGGAATTTCCCAACCCCAATTCGCATGTCCCGTGAACTTTGAATCAGCACCAGTCAGAGGTATTTGCAAGAATAGACAATGTCAACCCAGGCATTTCACTTGGCTACCATCCAGTTGGGTGTGGATGAGCAGGGATTATCGCTCTTGACGATATATTAAAAGAACTGTAGCTCTTCCTGTCACAAAGAGGCTTTGAAACCATTGCATCCCAACCGATGAGACTAGGTGGAACTGCAGCGGGCACTAAAAAGACAAGAGAGTGGAAGAACAATTTGGCATCCATCAGACCACTGTAGCAGAAGTGATGTGATAGAAAGCAGAAGTATGAGATGCCCAACACAGATATGACATGCCCAGTGGAGAGCAGAAACGAGATACTACAAGAGAACCTCCACCGCCCCACATTATGAGAGGTGGGAGTTCTTCTGGCTACATTTATTTCTAAAATGTATATCCTCCATGCATATGCCCTAATCCGGTTTCCTGGCAGCATGCCTGTTCATACATGAGTCCCTTCACACATGTTCCCTAGATGCACATGTTTTGTGTATGTGTATCTTTGATGTATGCCCCCTGGTCATGCATGCTCTCTACATTGTGTCTTTCCCCACTGATGGTAGAGTAACCAATGAGAGACTGTGTCCCTTGAATGAATGGAAACCAATTTTTTTGATTATTCTAGAGAACAGAACCACTTGCAATAGATGATTCTTATTTTTTCTGTTACCATTTATTTTTATTTTTTATTCATAATATAATATGTGACATAATATGATACATTTGATTTGCTATAAATATGTAATAAATGACAACAAATGTACTTATCGAAGAGAAACAAATTCTCACATTAGTTATGTCCCCAAATAGATATCTCATTCTTTTTTCTTTTTTCCCCTCCCTCTCATTCCTCCACTCTCTCCAAGAAAGCAAATAATATTATATAGATTGTATATATATTGTAATATAAGACATATTTCTCTGCTCATCATGTTGTAAAGCAAGATACAAAATACTTACACTAGAGAAATGTCATGGAAGAAATAAAGTAAAGAATTATATGCTTTAATCTTTATTCCAACCCTCTGTATTCTTTCCATGGTGGCATCCTTTTTCTTCAGGAGTCTCTTATTGTTGTCCTGGACCCTTGCCTTGTTGGTAACAGTTCAGTTAGTCATGGTAGATCATTAGATATTATTGTTGTTATTGTGTACAACGTTGTCCTTATTCTGCTCACTTCATTTTGCATTGCTTCATCTAAGACGTTCCAGGTTTTTTGTGTTCATCTTCTTTGCCATTTCTTATCACAATAGAAACCTTTTCTTTTAAATTTATTTGCTGTGGTGTTTGATTAAAAGATTTTGAACTAAAGTGTTTTCTGTCTGGCTTGTAAGAGGAAACACATTGGTGGGGGCTCAAGCGCTTTGGTTTTGATTAGGTATTGACTCATAGAATGCCTTAAAATAGCAATAGCTTTTCTTATTTAAAAAAGTTTATATGGAACAATTTTGTTTCTATATTACCTAAATTTCCCCAGGAGCCTAGAGAAGAATCTAAAAAATGGATGACTTTGGTACCATCATTACAATGAGGGTTCTTGGAGAAACTGACCAAACTGACCAGAGGAAAGGGCCCTGGGGCAGAGTGAACTTCCAGGGTGAGACACCTATATCATGACAGAAAGTCTTGAGAATCAGGAATGGAGATGAGAGAAAAAAAATTTAACCCTTGCCTTCTCTCTTGGAATTGATGCTAAGTATTGGTTCCAAGGCAGAAGAGGAGTAAGAGCTTTGCAGTGGGGGGTTGTGACTTGCCCAGAGTCACACAGATAGGAAGTATCTGGGGTCAAATTTGAACCCAGGACATTCCATCTCCAGAGTTGATTCTCTAACCACTTAGCCACCTTGTCTCAAATTTTTAAAGGAAAAAGAAAAAGAACCATAATTTAGCAAAAACTGATCAATACACTGAAAAAAAGAAAATCTGACATTCTATGCAACATTCTATGCCCATGGCCCCAACTTCTTGGATTTTAGGATCAACCTTAAGGGCAAGGGGATTTTTCACTTTTGTATCTCTCGTAGTAAGCCCTTAATAAATGAGTTTGACTGAACTGAATTAAATTGAATGGAAACAAGTGAAGGTAGTATAGTATATGAAATACTGGGCTAGGAAACAAGGGATTTTAGTATCTCATCCTGACCCTGTTTCTGATTTGCTTTGCATCCTTGGATATACATTGACTTCTTTATGACTTGGTTTCTTCATTTGTAAAAAGATGGGATTAGATTAAGGTTCATTTCAGCTCTAGCACTCTCTACTTCTATCCTTAAGAAAAAGAAATCTTCTCCCTTCTTCCTTATAGAACTCTGAGTAAAGGTGAGGGTGAGAGAGATTTCCACTATCACCTACCTGTCAGAGCTATCCAGGAGCTATCCTCAGGAGTCTAGGACTCTGAACAGAATGTCTGAAACTCAGGCCTTTGCTATCTTCTCAGTAAAAAGACTAACTGGAAAAGCAGATAGCTATCTCAGTGGATAGAGAGCCAGGCCCCAAAGATGGCAAAGTCCTGGGTTCAAATTTGGCCTCAGATACTTCCTAGCTATGTGACTCTGGGCAAGTCACTTAAACCCAATTGACTAATCCTGATGGTGCTCTTGCATTAGAACCAAAGCTTAGTAATGATTTTAACATAAAAGGTAAAGATTTTTTTGAAAATTTTATTTAATTAGTCAATTTAGAACATTATTCCTTGGTTACAAGACCATATTCTTTCCCTCCCCTCCTCTACCCCTTCCCATAGCTGATGCATAATTCTGCTGGGTTTTACATGTGTTCTTGATCAGAACCTATTTCCATGTTGTTGATGTTTGCACTAGGGTGATCATTTAGAGTCCACATCCCCAATCATATCCCCCTTGACTCATGTAATCAAGCAGTTGTTTGTCTTCTGTGTTTCTATTCCCACAGTTCTTTTTCTGAATGTAGATAGTGTTCTTTCTCATAGATCCCTCCAAGTTGTTCAGGATCACTGCATTGCCACTAATGGAGAAGTCCATTACATTTCGATTGTACCACAGTGTATCAGTCTCTGTACAATGTTCTCCTGCTTCTGCTCCTTTCACTCTGCATCAGTTCCTTGAGGTCTTTCCAGTTCACATGGAATTCCTCCAGTTCATTATTCCTTTGAGCATAATAGTATTCCATCACCAACATATACCACAATTTGTTCAGCCATTCTCTAATTGAAGGGCAACCCCATATTTTCCAATTTTTTGCCACCACAAAGAGCGCAGCTATGAATATTCTTGTACATGTCTTTTTCCTTATTATCTCTTTAGGCAGTCTTTTAGCACCCTTTGGGCACAGTTCCAAATTGCCTTCCAGAATGTTTGGATCAATTCACAACTCCACCAGCATTCATTACTTTCCTTTGTTGTCATGTTAGCCAATCTGCTAGGTGTGAGGTGATACCTCAAAGTTGTTTTGAATTGCATCTCTCTGATTACAAGAGATTTAGAACACCTTTTCATGTGCTTATTAATAGTTTTGATTTCTTTAACTGAAAATTGCCTATTCATGCCCCTTGCCCATTTATCAATTGGAGAATGACTTGATTTTTTTGTGCAATTGATTTAGCTCTTTAGTTAGCTCTTTGAGTAATTAGACCTTTGTCAGAGGTTTTTGTTATGAAGATTGTTCCCCTTTTCTTCCCTTCTAATTTTGGTTGCATTGGTTTTGTTTGTACAAAACCTTTTTAATTTGATGTAATCAAAATTATTTATTTTACATTTTGTAATTTTTTCTAACTCTTGCTTGGTCTTAAAATCTTTCCTTTCCCAAAGGTCTGACATGTATACTATTCTGTGTTCACCTAACTTATTTATAGTTTCCTTCTTTATATTCAGGTTATTCACCCATTCTGAGTTTATCTTGGTGTAGGGTATGAGGTGTTGATCCAAACCCAATCTCTCCCATACTGTTTTTCCAATTTTCCCAGCAGTTTTTATCAAATAGTAGATTTTTGTCCTAAAAGCTGGAATCTTTGGGTTTATCATAGACTGTCTTGCTGAGGTCACTTACCCCAAGTCTATTCCACTGATCCTCCTTTCTGTCTCTTAGCCAGTACCAAACTGTTTTGATAACCACTGCTTTATAGTATAGTTTGAGATCTGGGACTGAACGTCCTCCTTCCTTTGCATTTTTTTTTTCATAATTTCCCTGGATATCCTTGATCTTTTGTTCTTCCAAATGAACTTTGTTATGTCTTTTTCTAATTCAGAAAAAAAAGTTTTTTGGCAGTTCAATGGGTATGGCACTAAATAAGTAAATGAATTTGGGTATGATTGTCATCTTTATTACAGTAGCTCGTCCTACCCATGAGCAGTTAATGTTTTTTCAACTGTTTAGATCTAGTTTTAATTGTGTGGAGAGTGTTTTGTAGTTATGTTCATATAGTTCCTGTGTTTGTCTCGGGAGGTAGATTCCTAGGTATTTTATTTTGTCTAAGGTGATTTTGAATGGAATTTCTCTTTCTAATTCCTGCTGCTGAGATGTGTTGGAGATTGCTGATGACTTATGTGGGTTTATTTTGTATCCTGCAACTTTGCTAAAGTTGTTGATTATTTCCACTAGCTTTTTGGTTGAATCTCTAGGATTCTTTAAGTAGATCATCATGTCATCCGCAAAGAGTGATAGCTTGGTCTCCTCCTTGCCAATTTTAATGCCTTCAATTTCTTTTTCTTCTCTAATTGCTACTGCTAGTGTTTCTAGTACAATGTCAAATAATAGAGGTGATAATGGGCATCCTTGTTTCATTCCTGAGCTTATTGGGAATGCATCTAGCTTATCCCCATTGCAGATGATATTAGCTGATGGTTTTAGATATATACTGTTTATTATTTTTAGGAAAGGCCAGAAGGTAAAGATTAAAAAACAAAACTAATGGAGTATGTATTCTCTTTCCTTATTTACTCTTAGGATCCCCTGAAGGAAAGATAATAAGTAACTAAGCTGGGCGACTTTGGGCAAGTTACTTACCTTTACTGGAATCCATGACCAAAGAGAAACATTAGGAGATTAAGAAGAATCAAAGTGAACTGAGAAATTGGAAGAATATATCTTTACCAGCAAGTATGTATATCCTGCACATCCCCACATTCCAGTCTGAGATGAGCCTTGGCTCTATTTCTCCTTTCCTGGGTCCTACGCTAAAAAAAAGAAACTTGGAGAATAAGATAATTGTTTCGCCCTATCTAAAGGGCAGTCATGGGACAGAAGGATCAGATTCATCCTGCCTGATCCCAGAGGGCAGAACTAGAAACAAGGAGAAAGTTGGAGAAGGATTGTTTCACCTTTCATAGAAGGAAGAACATCCCAACAGTTATAGCTGCTCCCAAGAAGAGTGGGCAGTTTTGGAAGGTGATGATCTCCTTGTCCCCAAGAAGAATGGACAGTTTGGTAAGGTAGTGATCTCCCTGTCCCCAAGAAGAATGGACAGTTTTGTAAGGTAGTGATCTTCCTGTTCCCAAGAAGAATGGACAGTTTTGGAAGGTGATGATCTCCTTGTCCCCAAGAAGAATGGGCAGTTTGGGAAGGTAGTGATCTCCCTGTCCCCAAGAAGAATGGACAGCTTTGGAAGGTGGTGATCTACCTGTCCCTGGAGTCTTCATAATGGAAGTTGGACCCCCACCCATTGAGCATGCTGGAGAAGAGATTCTTGATTAGTTACATGGCTGACTCTAGCCTCTCCCAGCTCTGAGAGATACACCCACCATCTATAAAACTGGGAAGCTAACATCTTCCCTCCCTCTCAGTTATTGCTCGAGAATATTTGTAAAAGAGCTTTGAAAAGCCACACACTCATCACAGAGGTCCCCCTCCCCCATGGTTGTGATGGTCATCAATAATAATAATAATAATAATAACAATAACAACACCGTGACAATATGCTTGGAAGGGTCCTCTCTGAATAGAAAGGATGTTGGGCAGGGAAGCGGATGGTGGCAGTGGGAGGACCAAAGGATTGAGGAAAAGGCTCCATTTGAACAGGAGCATTTCCTCCTGGGTTCTGAGTCTAGGAAGGGGCGGGGGTTAGTAACCACATCTATTTTTCATGATCTGAGGCCCCAGTGATTGAAGTCAATGGCAGGGGTGATGGGGATAGAAAGGAGGTGAAACATTGATAGGGGTGGAATGAATATTTCAGGAGAGGCCACGATGCGGGGAGGGGGAGGAGGACAGGACTCTCATGGATCCTTCTCCCATGTCAGGCTGCCCAGAGAAATACATTTATAGATATTTCTTTCAAGAAAATGACCCGACAATGAGCAAAGGACTCCTGGGGACCTGTGATTTAAGGCTGAAAGGGGCTTTACCTTGGGGGTCACCTAGGTCCTCCCCTTCAATTTTCAGATGAGGAGACTGAGGCCTGGAGAGAGTAAGCACCCTGCCCAAGGATAGACAGGTGACAAAGGAGCCAAGTCCTCTGAATCTTTCCAATTTGGTGATGTCCGCTGTGTCCAATCCCCTCCTTTGACAGGTGAGGTGATTGCCTCCCACAGAGGCAGAATGACAGGGAATCAGCTACAGACCTGGGACAGAACCCCATTCAGCCAACTCCTCATTCCAGGCACTGGCCTTTCTGCCCAGTGCCTCGCCTGATCACACCAGGCTGGCAGTGAGAATGTGTCCCCTGACTTGATAGGGACACAGGGGGCTTTGCCGTTTAGAACAATGGATGGAGGGACAAGGTTCTGGGGTCCAGGGACCGAGTTTGCTGTGTGACATGGGGCAAACAACATGAATGCCTTGGAATGTCTGGTGCCCCCCTCTTCCTAGCTGTGTGACCTTGGGTAAGTCCAAGATCACACCCATGATGACACTAAGCAGGCATTGCTAACCTTTTCTGGATCAGGGACTCCTCTGACAGGCTGGTGAGACCTAGAGACCCCTTCTCAGAATACTTTTAAATGCTCAAGTACGTAGGATAACAAAGGAAGCCAATTATATTAAAATAGTCATCAGAATAAAATGTAAAGGGCATCTTAGCTTAGTGGAGAGAGACCCAGGCCAGGAGGAACTGGATTTTAAGAAATCTGCCCCCTCCACATCTTTTTCTCTGCAAGCAAGTCTAAGCTCCCTGGAATTGCAAAGTTTCCAGCCGTGTGACCCTGGGCAAGTCACTTAACCCCATTGCCTAGTCCTTACCACTCTCCTGCCTTAGAACCAATACCTGGTATTGAGTCTAAAATGGAAGGTGAGGTTTTTTTTTAAAACTATGTGCTAAGCACTGTGCTAATGTTTTGTAAATACATATTTCATTTCATCCTCACTAAAGCCCTGGGAGGTAGTTGCTATTATTATCCCCAATTTACAGTTGAGGAAACTGAGGCAGGTAGCGGTTTAATGACTTGCTCAGGATCACATAGCTAGTACTCCTAAAGCTGGATTTGAACTTAGGTCTTCCTGACTTCAGGTCCAGCATCCTACCCACTCTGATACCTCTGTTAAGAATCCCTGCCCTAGCACCCCTTGCATAGCAACCCAAACTAGCTATAAGTATTCAGCTTTATAAGAGCAGGTGTGGTAGAGTGCCTGCATTCAAAGTTGAAAGACAGCATAGAGTCGGAGACCCAGGTTTAAGTTCCAGCCCTGCCATTAAGAACATACCTTATGATAAAATTAAAAAAAAACATACCTCATATGGGGCACCTCGGTTTCCTTGTCTGTAAAAGACGAGGCTGGGCCAGATAGCCTCCAAGATTCTTCCTGGCTCCAACTCAATGGACCTATAACTTCTCAAGGATTTCAATTCCTCTTATATGGTGGGTTGGACCAGATGGTCTCTGAGGTCCCCTTCAGCTCTACATCTATGACTGAGTTCTATCCCTTCCCAGCTCAATGACCTTGGATGAGTCATTCTCTCAGACTTTTATAAATGGGAATAATTACAGCTGCCTTTATAGGATTACTGCCCAAATCAGAGATATGGTGATTATGAGATGTATTTTTTTAGACCCTTACTTTCTTTCTTAGTAACAGCTCTAAGACATAAGGATAAGGAATAGGCAAGCAGGGTTAAGTGACTTTCCCAGGATCACACAGCTATCTGAGGCCAGATTTGAATCCATAACCCCCCAATTCAAGGTCTGGCATTCTATCCACTGTGCCACCTAGCTGCCCTACTCTGAATTGGGTCTTAAGGTTCTTCATCCCTGCTTTTTCCCATCTCCATATCCTTGCTTTCTCGATTCCCCTCCCCAACCCAAATACACACATATCCAGAGCCTGGAATGGACTCCCTCAACTCCCATCTCTATCTGAGTAAGGCCTTTCCTTCCTTCAAGGTCCAGTCCAACTACTTGCTCTTAAGGATGCTTACGTTTTCATCCTTCCCTTCAATGCAGCTCAGTCTGAAAATGTTCTTTCTCTCCTCAGATCTCTTATGCTTTATTATTTAGACCCATCCCCTCCTGTGCACTTATCTCCCTTGTATCAGAGTTATTTATGCATCACAAGTCCCCCATCTCTCCCCGAGCTCCTTGAAAGCAGACTCTGTGGCATTCCAGGCTCCATAACCACAGTGCCCAGCACACTTGGAATGGACTCTAGATTTAGAGTTAATGGACTTCGGTTCAAATCTCTACTTTGCTATTTACTCCCCATGTGGCCTTGGAAGCGAGCCTTCTTGTGGGGCCTCAGTTTCTTCATCTGTTAAATGAGAGGACTCTACCGAATGATCTCTGAAGGTCTCTTTGAGCTTTGGGTTTTTAGGATCTTATAACAACTGCCCAGAGGGCACCTGATAAATGATTGTTCAATTTCCCTTCTCCAGTTGGCAGGGAGAGCCTTCCCCAGGAGCCATGATAGGAGAACACACATACCTCTGCTTCCCCAGCATTCTGAATACCAACTTGCTAGCCATAGGACGTTGGGCAAATCATTTCACTCTCAGCGCCTCAGTTTTCTTATCTGTGAAATGAGCGAGTTGGATTAGATGACCCCAAAGGTCCCTCCCAGCCCTAGCTAGGTCTGTGAGCAATGGCTTAACTGGGCAACAACTATGCCAACAATTTTGGAAGTATTTATCTTGGCAAAGTATCTCATGTGGTCCAGTGCAGCGACCCAAGGGCTTGCACCTGGAGCATCCGAATGTGAGTCCCACCTCAGCGGCTGCTATCTGCAGGCTACTTGTCTAACCTTGAGGAACATCAGGTCTGATACCCAGGTCCTCGAACTCAAGATAGTAACAATAATCATTTCTTTATCTAGAAAAATGGAGCTAATAGGACTTTTCTTGTCTCTCTCACCAGAGTATTGTGGCCATTAAGAACAAGGCCACAGCTGTGAACAGGACATTGAAAACCTTAGATTGGCATTAGATGATATAAGTTCTTATGCCTCAGGCAGCCCTCCATTGCTGGGTCCCAAATATAGTATTGAATTGTTCTTTGCCTTATATTGTGCTACACCTTCTCCCTTGTAGACTATAAATCTAGGGAGCCAGATGGCACAGTGCATAGAGTGCCAGGCCTGGAGTCAGGAAGATTTGAATTTAGGGAGCAACTAGGTGGCTCAGTGGATTGATATGTCCTGAGTTCAAATCCAGCCTCAAACACATTCTAGCAGTGTGACCCTGGTCAAGTCACATAACCTCAGACAAGGAAACTTGAGATGAAGTGATCACAAAGCTAGTAAGTTTCAGAGATGGGATTCAGAGCCAAGATCCTTCTAAATCCAGGTCCAGCCCTCTAGCCAATGCACTGCATCAGCACCAACAGAGGAGGCTGGTTGGAGGAGGAGAGAGAGGTTTTGGCAAGGCCATATATCCTCATGTGGTAGGACAGGGTGGAGGGAGTAAATGAAGCAGTCCCAAAGGCTAACTGGGGAGGGGGAAAGAGATCAGAGATGCAATCAAGGTGAATATCAAAGTTCCCCCAGAGCAGAACCTAGTCTGGGTCTGCTGATCCTTAGAGAAATGGGTGGGCTGCTGGTGACTCTCTATTCGGGGCCAGGCATGGGGAGGGGAGGCTTCAGGGAGAGAATCCTGCCTGATCTCTGCTACCTTAGGAATAACACAATCATGAATTTGAGCGTGTAGAACATTATTGCCTGTGCATTATTGATGGTTATTGTACCCTCTGGGTGATAAATTATTGAGGGGCCATAGTGGATGCAGAATGAGAGGCTGCAGTCTGGGTAGAAGAGATGGGGCTGCCAGATAGGCTCGTGTGCACGTGGGCATATATATACATGACAATCTGGATCCTAATTTATAGGTTCATAGATTTAAAGTCAGAAGAAACCTAAGAGATCATCTGCTTCTGCAAGCCCTCATTTTACAGATGAGGAAGCTGAGGCGCAGAGAGAAAGCATGATTTGCCTAAGGTCACATGGCCATTAAGTGTCTTAGTCAGAAACCCAGATCCTCCAATTCAGGATAATCAACTATAACTGACGTTTATTTAGCACTTTAATTTCAGAAAGTGATTTCTATACATTGTCTCCACTTATAAGAGGCTACCTCAGAGCCAGGATGATCTGAGTTCAAATTTTCCCTCTGAAACACACTGTGACCAGAGCAGTGACATTATCATTTCACCCTCATTGAATGGCCTTTACTACTCTTCTGCCTTGAAACTAAGACATAGTATTAATTCTGAGATGGAAAGGAAGGAAAAAGGAAGGAAGGAAGGAAGGAAGGAAGGAAGGAAGGAAGGAAGGAAGGAAGGAAGGGAGGGAGGGAGGGAGGGAAGGAGGGAGGAAAGGAGGAAAGGAGGAAGGGAGGAAGGGAGGAAGGAAGGAAGGAAGGAAGGAAGGAAGGAAGGAAGGAAGGAAGGGAGGGAGGGAGGAAAGGAGGAAGGGAGGAAGGGAGGAAGGAAGGAAGGAAGGAAGGAAGAAAGGAAGGAAGGAAGGAAGGAAGGAAGGGAGGGAGGGAAGGAGGGAGGGAGGGAGGGAGGAAAGGAGGAAGGGAGGAAGGGAGGAAGGAAGGAAGGAAGGAAGGAAGGAAGGAAGGAAGGAAGGAAGGAAGGAAGGAAGGAAGGAAGGAAGGGAGGAAGGGAGGGAGGGAAGGAGGGAGGGAGGGAGGGAAGGAGGGAAGGAGGGAGAGAGGTAGGGAGGGAAGGAGAGAAAGAGAGAGAGAGACAGAGGGAGAGAGACAGAGGGAGAGAGGGAGGGAAAAAGGGAGGGAGGAAGGGGAGGAAGAAAAAGAGAGCAAGAAGGAAAGAAAAGAAAGAGCAAGAAAGAGAAAAGAAAGCGAGAGAAAGAAAAAAAATATACTGTGACCCTGAAAATGTGACATAACCTTTTAGTGTTCTAGGCAGTTCTCCAAGACTATAAATTGCTGAGAAGGTGCTGACCTGCATTTGTAGAGGAAAATTCTTCATCCAGGAGTTCCCTATATCAATTAAACCACAGGTCAAGTCCCTATTCCTATGTCTGATAATATGAGGTAAGTAATATAAGTCTTGTTATTTTCATTTTACAAATGAAAAAATGGAGGCTTTCCACTATCGCACTGCCTTTCATCACAAACATAAATGTGATTTAAAGATGTGAAGAAATGGCCAAAGGGAGAAGAGGGGGACAGTTGAGTCAGGACTTCTCTTCGCAGAGGTTTCCTTACTTTTCAATTGATCAGTCTCTAGCTGCCCCTAATACTTCTCTATGACTAGACCCTTCCTGGACTATAGGAAATTCAGATTCCTCTAGCTTTCCTGAGGCCGGGGCAAAACCTCTTCTTTTATTAAGCTCCCTAAGTTGAAGAAGAAAAGAACTGTGTAAATGAGTATTAGAGGCAGGGTGGCATGGTAGGAGAAAAGCACTGAATTCTTTGGAATTCTGTCTCTGTCATCTAGTCCCTTGGCTCCCCCTTACCAACTCTCTCTCCTCTGCAAGTCTGATCAAAATGCCATCTATGCCTTTCTCTAAGTCATTAATAAAAATATTGACTGACATAGAGTCATGGACAGATCCCTGAGGCACGGTTGTTAAAGACTTTCCTTCAATGCTAAAAGCAGACAACCATCCATTAATGGACACTCTTTGGGTCTGGTCTTTTAGGCAGTCCAAAATCCACCTAGTCCCATAGAGTAAGTAGTTCAGGGGAAAGAGAACTGGGTTTGAAGAGAGAAGAATTTGGGTTCAGATACTGGCTTTGCTACTTGTAATGCATATTTTTGACCAAGTTACTTAACCTCCTTAGGTCTCAGTCTCCCCCTTTGATATCTCTCCTCATTTGAATCCTGCTGGATCTTTATACTTTGTTATAATCATTTTAAATTTTTTTTGGTTTGTTGTTGTCCATTCTATTTCCATTGTTTCATTACTGTGAACATTCTTTTCTTATCTCTACTTCATTCACTCTGTATCAATTTATATAGATCTTTCCAAGCTTCTCTGTATTCATCACATACATCATTTCTTTTTTTATTTTAAATTTATTTGTTAAAATTCCCATTTAACTTCTTCCCTCTTTCCCTCCCCTCTCCACACTAGAGAAGATATCATTTGACAAAAAGATATATGCATATTTAAAACTATGTCTTTCTTGTTTATCATTTCTTTCTCTGGAGATATATATAGACAAATCTTCAAACAATATTTCTGCTAATGTTCTCTTGGTTCTGATCATTTTAATCTTCATAATTTCATGTTGGTCTTTCCACATTTTTTAAAACTTTAGCCTGCTTGTCATTTCTCAAGGCACAATAGTATTCCATCATAATCATATGCTACAACTTGTTTAACCATTGACTTACAGTATAATTATACTCCATTAGAGTCATGCACCACAATTTGTTTAGCCATTCCCCAAACGATGGGCATCTATTGTGTTTCTGATTCTTAGTTATCACAAAAAGTACTGCTATAAATATTTTGTTGTATATAGGGACTTTCTTCTTATCAATAGCCTCCTTGGGGTATAAACCCAGTAATGGAATCTCTTTATGCTTCTCTTGAGTTTTGTATTTGAAAGTCAAATTTTCTATTCAGCTCTGGTCTTTTCATCTGAAATGCTTGAAAGTTCTAAATTTTGTTAAATATTCATTTTTCCTCCCTGAAGAGCGATACTCAGTTTTTCTGGGGAGATATTCTTGATTGTAACGCTAGTACTCCTTTGCCTTCTGGAATATTATATTCCAAGCCCCCAATTCCTTCAACATTGAAGCTGCATATTCTGACCATGGCTCTATAATAGTTGAATTGTTTCTTTCTGGTTGCTTGCAATATTTTCTCCTTGACCTTGGAGCTCTAGAATTTACCTATAATATTCCTGGGAATTTTCATTTTGAGATCCCGTTCAGAAAATGATCAATATATTTTTTTTCCAATTTCTATTTTACCCTCTGGTTCTAAGATATCAGGCTAGTTGTCCTTACCTGATAATTTCTTGAAATATGATGTCTAAGCTTTTTTTTTTTTTTGGTCTTGGCTCTTAGTCCAATAATTCTTAAATTATCTCTGTTTAATCTATTTTCCAGGTTAGTTGTTTTTCTAATGAGCTATTTTCTTTTAGTTTTTCATTCTTTTGATTTTGTTTTATTGTTTTTTGATGTCTCATGGAATCATTAACTTCCACTTGCCTAGTTTTACATATTTTATACAGATAAAATATATAAAATACCACTTTAAAATAAGGGGTCAGGATTATCTTTTTTTTTTTTGACTGCCTATTTGTTAAAGAGGATTTTGTTTTTCTTTTTCCAGTGGGACAGGTAGAAGAGAAAGGAAATAGATTTTGGGAAAATGAAAAAAAATTAAATTAAAAAAAATTTTTTTTAATGAGGCACTGGGCTTACCTCCATAATCCCTAAGAATCCTATGCAGTCTCCATGCTATGATTCTAAATTTTGAACTTGAGATTCAAACTCAGTTTTTCTGGACATAGACCTAAAGCTGGAAGAGACTTTAGAGGTCATCTTGACCAGGCTGCTCATTCAAAACAGAGGCTCAGAGAGGTTCATTGACTTGGCCAAGTTTGTGCAGTTCAAACTTCAGGACTTCAGGGCTCTTTCTGTTATAGACTTCATCACCTAGGAGACTTCTAATGTGCTGGAAAGCATACTCAGTGGAAGTCAGGAGACTCAAGGTCTAGCTCTGCCATTAAATTGCTACACATTTCCCCCCATTTTTCTTACTGTCATGCAAAACACACTTCCATAATGGTCATTGTTATAAGAGCAAAGTCATCCATAACCAACCCCACCCTCCAACAACCAAAGATATACTGATATGAAAGACAACTTCATCAGTTCTTTCTCCAGAGGTGGATCTTGCTACAGCTTATTAGGCAAATCATTTTGCTCCTCTGGGACTCAGTTTCCCTGCTTATAAAATGAAGGCCAAGTAAGAGCACTCACTGTAAAGTCCTAGAACCTGGGTTCAAATCCTGCCTCTCATACTCTACTCATGTATGACCTCCTTCAGATCATTTCCACTTGTGGACTTCAGTTTCCTTTTGGCATCATATTAGCTCACCTTTAAGATCTCTTGCACATTTTATGTCAGTCCCTAAGCCAGAGGTGCTTAACTTGGGGTCCAGTTTTAGAAAAAAATTTCAATAATGATTTCAACATAAATGGTTTCCTTTGTAATCCTTTTAAAACTTTTAATTTAGTTTTCTATGATATATTTATTTTGTTATTTGTGACCTATTTATTGTATTATTTATATTTTATATTATCTATTCATTTTATTATTTATATTTTATAGTACTTATTTATAACATGTATTGTAATATATGGCATTATTTTTATTTTATATTATCTGTTATTTATATTTTAGTACTTATTTATTTTATATATTATATTATTTATTCTATTGTTTATATTTTCTATTTATTTTATTATTTCTATTTTATAGAGAGCTTATTTATTTAGTATATTATTTTATTTTCTATTACTTATTTCTTTTATTGTTTATATTTTCCATCATCTATTTATTTTATTCTTTCTATTTTATATTATGTATTACATTTTATTTTCCACCTTTCCTAGGGTTATTCTGAGAAGGGGCTCAGCATCTTTCCCAAACTGATGTGCCAGGGGGCCCTTGACACCAAACGGATTAAGAACCCCAGCCCTGGCCCCTCTCTCTGGTCTCCCTTTAGCTTTAGGTGCCCTCGTGCCCTCCCATCCCCCCAGAGTGTGTTGTCCCATACCCTGGTCTAGTTTGGGGCCTTCTCCAGTTTCTCCCCTCCTCCTTTTCCCGCCCTGGGGCCATTCTCCTTGCTTAATCTGCCAGGCACAAACAGGTCTGGGGATAATGATCAGAAGCCAAACAGGCCTCCTGCTGACAAGCAGGCCCGGTGTGGAGGGGGAAGCCAAAGCTCGGGGATTTCTCAGATATAAATATAATAAACAATGGTGTTTCATCAGGCCTGTCAGGGGCTGACAGGGCAAAAAGAGAGCTAAGTGGAGGGCCAATCCAGTTGAGTGAAATATGTCCTGAGGCCTCGAGGCTGCTGGGCTCCATTAGCTGAGAAGCCACCTTCAGGCTCTTTGTGTATGGATGGACCCTTGGCAAGGAGGAAGGAGTGCTGTGGATGGGTCTGGTACTGGGAGAGGAAAACAGGTCCGAACCAGTCTAGTCTGAGTGTCTCCATCTCCCGGATGTTTACGGTCTCTCCATTGGGTTGGTTTGGGCCCTGTCTGAGGAGTCATCCACTCCTAGCTTTATCTCAGTGGGAAGGGCAGAGATTGGAGGCTGAGATTAGGCAGGTGGCCTGAGCAGGAGCAAGGATCCCTGGCCTGGGGATCCAGGGGCCTGGGCCTTTTCAAGGCCTTGGGACACTTTGGGCAAGTTTCTGGGCTTCAGTTTTTTTGTCTGTAAAAGGGGGAGAACGGTCCTTGTTCTGTCTCTCTGGAAAGTGTTTTTTGGACACAGTAAGAGCAATATTGTGTGGATGTTCGACTGTGAAAACGTAGCCACTCTCAGTAATGATCTAGGACAATCCTGAAAGACTGGGGAGTGCTATCCATCTCCAGAAGAAGAACCCAAAGCAGACAATCTTTCATTTCAGTGTATGTACCAGTTTTATTTTGGAGATTTGGTTTTGTATGAGTGTGTTCTTATGACCAATAGGAAAGAGTATTTTGCATGATAATAAACATTGAATTTTATTTATTTTTTATTTTATTATTAAATGTATTCATTTTTGTTCACATTACATTTATTGTTAAAATTAAATTTTAAAAAAGTTTAAAGTTGTTTTTTTTTGAGGACTGGAAGAGATGAAATACTTTGACAATTAAGTGGTTTATTGGAATAGAGTTAAAAAGAGCCCTGAATGTGGGATCAGAGGACCACGTTTCCAATTTCAGCTCAGCTCTTTGTTGCCTATATGTCCTGGGGCAAATGGGTCTCAGTTTCTTCATCTGTAAAGTAAGGAGGATGGATTAGGTCAGGGATTCTTCACCCTTTGTGTATGTGTTTCAGATCCCTTTGGTAGCCCAGTAAAATCTCTAACTATACTGGATTACAAAGGAAACCAATTATGTTGAAATATAATTTGGATTTTTTTAAGGCCATAGATTCCCTCTAGGTCAAGAGATGATCTTCCAAAGACCCCTTTTGATCTTTAAAAAAGAAACTTCTAGTAGAGGGTAAGATGCTATTACTGTTGGGCATGTGAGGACAGGGCATAAATAGGCTATGTACTAGAGATCATATGACAAATTGGATCCTAGGTAGAAAGGGACCTTAAAGGCCACCTAGCTGCCATCTTGAAACAGTGGATAGAACACTAGGTCTATAGTCAAGAAGACCTGAGTTCAGGTCTGACCTCAGGCAATGGTTGGACAAGTCATTTAACCCGTGTTTGCCTCAGTTTCCTCATCTACAAAATGAGGATAATAATAGCATCTAATTCTCAGGGTTGTTGTGAGAATCAAAAGAGATAATTATATAGTATTTAGCACAGTGGCTAACAGCATAAATGCCATATAACTGTTAGCTATTATAATGCTTCATGGGCAGTATTTTATAATTTTAGATTTATTAACTGTCCTCTCAAGAAAATCTAAACTAGCCAGTGGACTCCCTTCACAAACCAAATAGGCACCAATGAGAGTGAGCAGGGCAAAAGTGTGAGCTGGGTCAAAGAGAGGGGCAAAAAAAGAAAGAATGAACTCTGACACATGCCTTATATACTCCCTTGTGACCTCATCATCCGGTCCCTCCATTGGATGACCCAAGATATTCCTAATTCGTAAATAGCCCAGAAATGATGGACTTAGAGACCCTACATTTTTACTTCATCACAAGAAGAGATGGATCTTAGGAATGCCAACATCCCTCCTCCTCCCCACCACATGGCTGGGTCATAGCAGTCCAACATGGTGGCTCCAGCTTGCCAACTTTTCTTACCTGAAAGAGTTCTTGTTTAACAGATAAATAAGGAACAGCCTTTAACAAAAGACAGCCCAATAAGATGCCTTGAGGCCTGGGAGTAAATTACTAGGAAGCTGGCTGACCTTCACAACTCTTGGTTCAAGAAAGGCTTTATATAAAAATCATTATGATTCAATATTAATTTTCTACATTATTATTATTATCTAGTGCAAACCCTTTGAACAGGCAAGGAAATTAAGGCCTCTGTCAGAGGCGGGATTTGAACCCCAGTGGACAGAGAAGATTAAAGCTCCTCCTCTTTTTTGACTTTTCTCCTCCCTTATTTAGCCAGACTCTTCAAATGAGAAGACCTCATCTTTCTTATCAGACCATCTTGGGTCTTCCATCTTCTATTCGATTGCATGCCCCATTCAGGGAATGCTGCAAGGGGGTCAGGCAGGGCAAGGGACTTCCATTTACCCCAAAGCTCAAATCTCTATCTATACCAGCAGTAGACAACCTCAACTGAGTTTTAGCTCTCACAGCTGGGATACCCTTCAGGATAAAGAAAAACAATCTAAAGTGCAACTAAGGCCTTCCATCTCTTATTGCACACATCTTTTGAGTGAAGAGGAAGAGAAAAGTTGGTGGGGAATGGAACTTTTTTTTTTTTGCTGTGTATCCTCAACATCCATCTCTGGTTATGCCCTTTTACTATCTAATATCCAGTCTCTGGAAGAAAGAGAACTTGTGAAATAAGACCATCTGACCATATGCCTTGAACTTTATAATGTACCTGCCTTGAGTCCACTCTCCAGAATCCACTGGGAATAGGAGTGGCACTTCCTATGTGATGGTGAATGTTCTTATATCTAGCCATATCCTTCATATCCCAGTGACTCTGAACTCCTCTAGATCATCCAAACTTCATTACCTACCATCTGCCACTGTATTCTTCATCTTCTATCCCTCCCAATCCTCCCATCTCAAAGTTTCAACCAAATACCAACCCTCCACTGTACTCTCTGGAAAACCTATTCCATAAGCAACAAACTTTTCCATCTTAAATCTTTTCCTTTTCTATTCCAATTCATCTATTAGCTTTTACTGAAAACCATCTCCCCATAATCCCAATGACACAGCCTTTGTGGCCACCCTTCCAGTACTGGCTATTAGTAATTCTCCTTCCAAATTCTCTGCCTTCCTCCATCAATTAAAAACCTCTCTTTGCAGTTCATACTATTCATATCCTGGTATCTGTTATCTACAGACTCCTAGATTACTCCCTTTCCTTCCTCAATGAGACTTGGCTCACAATTTTTCTTTCCTTCTGAACTCCTACCTTCATAGTAAGAGACTTCAAGGAGCTTTTATTTATAACCAGGAAGAGAAAGAGTTGAAGTATGAAATGTAGGAGGAAAAGAGGTAAGGAGTTGCCCAGCCTTCCCTAAGTAGTGATCCTATTAAATTCAGCTCATTCTCTAGCAAACTTCCAATCTCCATGTGGAAGTCCAAGTCACTAGCCAGCAAGCCAATGCAGGATCCAAGGAAAAGAATCTTTCCACAGAACTCACACTGAAGAGAGTGTCCCACCTAAGCATCAATGAGCAGTCCTCCAAAGAAGAAGTCCAAAGAAGTGATGCAAACAGGAAATTCTGAAATTTTATGGTCCTTTTTCCACATCACTTCCTGTCCCTTCCTGTCTTCACAGAGACCAAACACAGCTTCCAAATGGCCTAGCACTGCCCAGGAGGCAGGGTCTGTGGCATCCACCTCCCATTCTTTGAGGGTCTAAATTCTTATCAAAAAGAATTCACGGGGGCAGCTGTGTAGCTCAGTGGATTGAGAGCCAGGCCTAGAGATGGGAGGTACTAGGTTCAAATCTGGCCTCAGACACTTCCCAGCTGTGTGACCCTGGGCAAGTCACTTGATGCCCATTGCCTACCCTTACCACTCTTCTGCCTTGGAGCCAATACATGGTATTGACTCCAAGACGGAAGGTAAGGGTTTAAAAAAAAAAAAGAATTCACAAGCTCCTGGTTGATTGACTAAGTTTCTGGGGGTGTGAACACTTACCAAAAGAATTCACAAGTTCCTGACTGATTGAGTTTCTGAGGGTGTGAACACTTACCAAAAGAATTCACAAGCTCCTGGTTGATTGATTGAGTTTTTGAGGGTGTGAACTCTTATAAAAAGAACTCACAGGTTCCTGACTGATTGAGTTTTTGAGGGTGTGAACACTTATCAAAAAGAATTTACAAGTTCCTGACTGATTGAGTTTTTGAGGGTGTGAACACTTACCAAAAGAATTCACAGGTTCTTGACTGATTGAGTTAAAAAGGGGGAGCACTCCAAAGTTCTTGATTAAGTTAAAATAAAGAAATTCCCTTTCACAAACGTTTAAAAATTCCTATGGCTACAGGTATCTACAATATTAGAAATTAAGCTGTCTCAATATCATGAGAAGGGGTTTGGACCTCACAAATTCCTGAGAAGGTCTTGGGGAACCCCAGAGGTCCCTGAAACATTTTTGAAGATCCATGATTTGGTCCAACACTTTCACATTACAGAAGGGAACTGAGGTCCAGAGAGCAGAAGAGATTTGCCAAAGGTCAGAGAGAAAGCAGCTAAGCTGGACTTCCAATTCACTCCCTGCCTCCAAAGCCTGGGCTCTCTTCAGGGCCCCCAGAGTGAAGTCCTCTCCCTGCCTCCCTCCAGTGGTCCAGGCCATAAGGACTGCTGGCTCCCTTGTTCAGGGCCCTTATCAGCTGTCTTCAGCTGTTCTATACAGCCTCTCAGAGCTCCTATATTGTTGTTTTGTACTGGCATTTAACCTGGGGTGTGTGTGTGTGTGTGTGTGTGTGTGTGTGTGTGTGTGTGTGTGTGTGTGTGTGTGTGTGTGTGTGTGTGTGTGTGTGTGCACATCTCATCTCCTTTCCTAGACCAAATGCCCTGGGGGGAGGAAGCTCCAACTTCCATCTCTGCTTTCTGAAGGTAGTTCTATCCTTCCTCCAGACATGGAAAATGAAGGGGAAATAGCTGAAGGCTGCTTTCTGGCCCTGGGCACCACACCAGAGGAAGGAAAAGGAAAGGGCAGGCATGCCCCTAAAAGACCTTCCCTGCCAGCAAATGGGTGAGGGTGGGCCAGGGCTGGGGTGCTCATATCTTTGTAAAGGGACCAGCCCCTTCTCTTTCTGGTTCTTCCCTCCTCCCTCCCCAGACAGCCAAATCCCCTGGCTCACAGACACTCATGCTCCAGTCATATATGCCTCCTGATCAGTGATTCTAGTTCAGTTAAGCCCTGCCTGCCCCTTCTTGGCCAGTTCCAGGCAGTGAATGTCTCTCCAACTCACTGGTGCCAAGAACTGGCCCTATGGGGGTAGGAGCTGGGGCCAGGAGCACACCTAAGACCCAGGCTAAATAGCACAGAACAGTAGCCAGGTCTGCAGCCACCTCACCCCACTCCATGGGAAGGGATTTGGAAAGTCTTCTCCTGGTCCCTGTGGCAATTTGCCTAAATCCTGCACTGTAAAGAGCCTTAGAAGACCATTTAATCAACTTCTCATTTACAGATGAGGAAACTGAGGCCCAGAAGGGTCAAAAGATTATAGGTCTAGCATGGGCTTTATGTTACATATGGGGAAACTGGAAAAGCTTGTCTTGGGTGAAACTGATAGAAAGAGTCAAGATTTGAATGTATATTCTCTGACTTCAAATCTAGCATTTTCCCTACTGTACCATTTGTCTACACCCCAAGCATCTCACTGCCCCCTCCATACACACAGATCATTTTCATCTGGCTCATACCCCGCACCCCGTCCATTTAACCCAGTGGTCATGGCAAGATCTGGACACATCCTACATAATCTCCCTGATGCACACATACAACATGGCAGCTACAAGGATAGATACACACACACACACACACACACACACACACACAGAGCAGATAATTCCACTCCATCCTCTAGCTCATACCCCCTGTAATAGCAAACTGTCCTACAGGGATGTGAGATGATACAACCCACCTAGGAACTCCCCAGGGCCAGTAAAGCACAAACTCCTTGACTTATAAAAAATAAAGTTTATTTCATAAAGCGAGTAAGGGAAACAGGTAGGTAAGACCCCAACATTCTTAAAGGTACCTCCACCCAACTTCTAAGACCCCTGCAAAAGGAGAACTTTCTATTTCTTCTCTGGGCCCTGTCTACAGCTCCTTGCTCTATCTAAACTCCCTTCCCCAACTATCTAACTCTAATCTGATATATCCACTAGTGATTAACAAAAAGGAAAGGGAAAAGTCTGGGTTTGGCTGCACTAAGAAACCCAAAGTCACAGATGAAAATCTTTGGATTACCTTAGACCAAGAGGATTTCTGGCAGATGGACCACTGGCAGATGATCTCTGTACTCAGGGAAAATGGCTCTCTCCAAGTAAATTCTCTACCAAGAAGTCAAAATTTTTTCCACAAAATTTTGACTATCTAGGGAAAATCTCTCAGAGCAAAACCTCCTTCAGCTTAGTGGAAATTCAGGCAGAGAGTCAAACCTCCTTCCAATTCAGTAGAAATCCCAGAAGAAAGGAAGACATTTATTGTTAGTTCACACTCCCACAATTCCTCTCTCAGGGCTTGTGTCAAAATTATCTTCTTTTAGCTAATCCTTAATTCATTCTATCCCTAACTTAAATTCCTACACCCCCATACATACATTTAACACCAGTGGGCAGGACAGGATATGGACACAATTTACATAATCTCTTAGTTCTGCTAAATTCATTCTGCATCAGTTCTCAAGTCTTTCCAGGTTTTTCTGAGCTCCTCCTTCTCTTCATTAATTATAAAGCAACAGTATTCCATTGCAATCATATGCCACAATTTACTCAGCCATTTCCCAATTGATGAGTTTCCTCTTCATTTCAGATTCTGATGTTCAGAAAGAGAACCCCAATTTGTGAAAGCCCTTCCACATTATGTACATTCATAAGTTTTCTCTACAGTGTGAATCCTCTGATGTTTTTGAAGATAAGAGATACTGCTAAAGGTTCACAATGTTCACAATCATAAGGTTTCTCTCCGGTGTGGATTACCTCATGTGCAACAAGAGAAGCACTCACTGTAAAAGCCTTTCCACATTGTTTACATTCAAAAGGTTTCTCTCCAGTGTGAATTCTCTGATGTTTATGAAGAGCAGAGCTACTTCTAAAAGCTTGTCCACATTGTTTACATTAAAAAGGCTTCTCTCCAGTGTGGATTCTCTGATGTTTAGCAAGATGACCTCTCTGAGTGAAAGCTTTTCCACATTGTTTACATTCATAAGGTTTCTTTCCAGTGTGGATTCTCTGATGTTTAGCAAGATGACCTCTCTGAGTGAAAGCCTTTCCACACTGTTTACATTCAAATGGTTTCTCTCCAGTGTGGATTCTCTGATGTTTTCGGAGATCAGAGATACAGCTAAAGGCCTTTCCACACTGTTTACATTCATAAGGTTTCTCTCTAGTGTGAATTCTCTGGTGTTTAAGAAGATCAGAGCTACTTCTAAAAGCCTTTCCACATTGTTTACATTCATAAGGTTTCTCTTCAGTGTGGATTCTCTGATGTTCAGCAAGATGACCCCTCTGAGTGAAAGCCTTTCCACATTGTTTACATTCATAAGGTTTCTCTCCAGTGTGGATTCTCTGATGTGCAACAAGATGACCCCTCTGTGTGAAAGTCTTTCCACACTGTTTACATTCAAAAGGTTTCTCTCCAGTGTGGATTCTCTGATGTAAAACAAGATGTTCCTTCCGAGTGAAAGCCTTTCCACACTGTTTACATTCAAAAGGTTTCTCTCCTGTGTGGATTCTCTGATGTTTTCGGAGATCAGAGATACTGCTAAAGGCCTTTCTACAATGTTCACAAACATAAGGTTTCTCTCCAGTGTGGATTCTCTGATGTATACCAAGATGGTTTCTCTTAGGGAAAGCCTTTCCACACTGTTTACATTCATAAGGTTTCTCTCCAGTATGGATTCTCTGATGTCTGGCAAGAGAGGCCCTCTGAGTGAAAGCCTTTCCATACTGTTTACATTCATAAGTTTTCTCTCCAGAATGGTAGGTCATTACCCCCATGTTACCTTGATACATGAGCATTTCAGGAGGTTTCTCTTGCAACAGAATAAATCCTACTTCTTTGAGAAAGAATGTGCTGTTTTCATTATCCTGAGAATAGTCATTTCCTAAGGTCAAGTTCATATTCTGATTTAGGACTGAATATTGGCTGAATTTTTCTGCAGTTTCATCAAATTCACAGTCACTCATTGGATTTTGATTTACCTGAGTATCAGAGTCACAGACTTCTCTCAAAACAAAGTCACAAGGGTCCCCATTCATGCATCTTTGGGAGCCAGATCCTTCCACAAAAAGGCTTGGGTTGGCACATATCTCCTTCACTTCCAAATTAGTCTCTGCCTCTGGACAGGAGCTCCATTGACCTTTTTTCTTTAGCCTCAGTGGTGATTCCCCTTGCTTAAAACAAGTGATAAAAATTTCTCTGGGAACTGTAAGCCCCACAGAGAGTAGATTCAGTACATTCTCCAGCATGACCTCCTTGCATAGTTCTTTCTGAGAATGATCCAATAGGCACCACTCCTCCTTTGTGAAGTCCACAACCACATCCTTGAATGTTATTGACTCCTGGAATGGGAGTCTCTGGGTCTGAGGGGCCATTCCCTCTGGCTCTGGGATCTCTGCTTGGGCCAAACTCTGGTCCTTCAGAGGGTGGGAACCCCAAGGTGGGGAGACTTCCTCTTTGTACACCAGAATCCAAAGTCCTAATTGGGAACCCAAAATCCAAAGAGCCAGTAGACACTGAAAAATCCCCCAAGAACCTTCTCAGCACACAGGAGGCTAGGACCACGAAGAATCTCACCAAAGCTCACCCTGAAGAGTGTCTGGAAGCACCAACTCAGAGAGAGAGAGAAAGTGCTCACCAAGGAGCCAAGGAAAGAATGCATTTCTTCTCCTTGGTGTTGCCTTTTATAGCCCCTCTTCCACATCACTTCCTGTCTCTCTCTCACTTCAAGGGAAACATTCACAGCTTCCAAATTACCTAGCATTGCCCAAGAGGTAGTGTCTTTTGGATCCACCTCCCATCCTCTAAGGGTATAAACTCTTATCAAAAGAAATCATAAGTTCCTGAATGATTGATTTAAAAGGTTGGAGCTCTCTAATAAGTGACTTGTGAATTCTCTTACTTGATAGCTAACAAAGTGTTAAGTAGGGGTTTCTTGACTGATTAACTCAAAATGGACAAAGAGAATAAAGAATTGCCTTTCACACCTGCATCCCACCTCAACCATACACAAAAGAGGTCATACCCTTGTTCTTTCCTATGTTCAAGAAGTCTGAAAATCACCTTATCTATCTATAATCTGATGGCTTTTCACCCTTTTCTCTGCCTTCCCTTACAAAATCCTATTCTTTATCCTTACCATGAACTCTAATACCTTGACCCCTTAATTCTCTTTCAGGCCATCTCCTCTGCACTAACAACTCTCTCCTGTTTTCCTTATTGAGTCCTTAGTGAACCAATTCAACTCTATGCTATCCTTATCTCTTGAATCCCTAACCTCCCCCTTTTGCCAATTATGCCTTGATAAAGCCTCAGTCTTGGATCACTACCACTGCCTTCACTCCTACACAGGTGTAATTGGACAAAGATGTAGAAAATCACAATCATTTTTATTTGTTTCACAACAAATGTATTTAATACAACTTCCTTTGTGTCCTTGATGTTGATGGGCAACCCTATTATACCTCCCTTATCAACTCATTAACTAACTGTCCACAGTAGCTCTTCCAAACTTTATCATCCCACCTCAAACTTCTCATGGTACCCTCTCCCCTAATTCTTTCAGCTAAGAATTTCTATATTTTATAGAAAAATAATTTGGGACATTTACCTTGAGGTCCCTTTTCTCTCTGCTTCCTCATATCCTATCACTCAAATGGCTACTGCCATTATCTCCTCTTACACTCCTGTCTCACATGATAAAGCAACCTTACTCCTTAACAAGGCTATCCCCTCCATTTAGGTAGTTCCATTTCATCTGGTCTCCAACAGAATATTCCCTCTCTCATTCCTATAATATACATTAAATTCAAACTCTTCCTGTCCACTGGTTCATTCCATTCTGATTATAAACATGACCACATCTGAAAAAAAAAAAACAACCCTCATTTGATACTCCAGTCCCAGTTACTATTATCCTATCCTCTCTTTAGGCTTAAAGGTCTAAAGTTTAACCTGAGGGGAAACTCCTCAAAAAAGTCATGTGCAAAAGGTGTCCCCTCTTCCTCTCTTCTTAACCCTTATCATTTGACTTCTGACTTAATCATTTCACCAAAAGAATGCTCTCCAAAGTTACTAATGATCTCAGTTGCCAGATCCAATTTTCTTTTCTCTGTCCATGTTTTCTTTGGTCTCTCTTCAGTCTTTGATACTGCTGATCACTGTCTTCTCCTAAACCTCTTCTTGAGAGTTGGAGTCAAGATGTTGGCTTAGAAACAGCAAAATTTCAGACCTCTAAAACCCTTCCACACCAATCAAAAACAAAGTGTTTCGAGGGAACAGAAAACCAAACCTAACAACAGGACAGATCTGGGGGACTCTCCTGCTGAATTCAACTTAAAAGATATGCCAAAAAACCTGAATTCTTGAACTTTCAAGTTGAAGGGAAAGGAAGAAGGAAGGTCCCAGGACCCTCCCCTACCTACAGTGTTGAGTCTCCAGCAGTGGCTAGAATCTCTGGGCTGGAAAGGGTGCTAGTTTGGAGGGATTGCCTCGATGGCACATCTGTGCCAGGCTCAGGGTGTTGAACATATACTACAGGGAGGCAGCTGGAGAAATGCAGAGAGGGAAGCCTAGTTGCAGCCCAAAATACTCCATCTTGCCCCCTTCCCCCCCTCCCCTTTTCTTGAGGTTTTGACCTCAAAGAACATCTAGCTCTGAAGATCAACTCCACTCTGGCTTCCTTCAGAGGACAGGGAAGTTTAAGCTCCAACACTCCTCCCCCATAGACTGTGCTGAAAGCAGCTGTAAGCATCCAGCTGACTCCTATTCCAGGGCAAAGATTGTAGAATACCTTGCTAACAGGGTGGGAAGCACAGTTCCCTTCACCGATATATTTACCTACACCTTCAGCTTCTGCTGCCAGTTGGGGGAAGATCTGACCTCAGGGCTCATCAATACCATCAGCCTAACCTAGTTAATCATCAGAGCAGTGAAGAAGACCCCTTCAGGACAGAATAGACCAGACCCATAGATCCAGCAAATGATCAGGGGAGCAAGATTACAGCCAATGATGGGGGGAAAGAAGGAAAAAATATGAGTAAACAACAGAAAAAGAAGAAAGAAATTACAATCGACCTATCCTGGTAATGAACAAAAAGCAAATGCAACAGAGGAGAACCAAGGAACACAAAGCAAAAACACAGAAACTTCAGTGAATTGGACACAGGATTTTGAAGAACTCAAAACACAATTGAAAAAACAATTAAGAGAGGCTGAAGACAATTGGGAAAAGAACTTAAAAAGCAAAATATGTCATCTGGAAACAGAAAATAGTGTCTTGAAAGCCAAAATTAACTAGCTTGAAAATGAGGCAAGGAAGATGAAAAATGACCTACAAAGAAAGCAAGGGAACTGGGTCTACAATCAAGAATCAACTATCCAGCAAAACCGACTATATTCTTGCAGGGAAAGTATTGTCACTTAATCATTCATAAATCTCTTCTCTCTAAGTTTTCAGGACAACACTCCTCTGGTTCTTGTCCTGCCTATCTGACCTCTCCTTCTCTGTCTCCTTTACTAGATCCTTCTTCAGATCACACCCTCTAACTGTGGGTGTCCTAAAGAGTTCTGACCTAGGACCTCTTCTCTTCTTTCTCTACAATAACTACTTCACTTGGTGATTTTCATCAGCTTCTTCAGATTTAATGATCATTTCTATGCTAATGACCCTCAAATCTATCTCTCCTCTCCAAAACTCTCTCCTGATCTCCAGTGTAGCATCTCCCACTATATTTCAGATATCTTGAACTGGATGTCCAGTAGGCATCTTAAATGAAACAAGTCCAAAATGGAACTCATTATCCTTCCCTCTAAGCCCTCCTCCTCTCTTATGCTCCTTGTTATGTTATAGGGCAACATTATCTTCTCCTCACTGTCTCTTATCCTCCATATCCAAGCTATTTTCAAGGCCTACTTATTTCACCTCTCTGACACCTCTTGAATAAGTCCCTCCCTTTCCTTTGACACTGCTACCTTTCACCCTCATCTACAGGCCCTCATCATCTCATACCTGGACTGTTGTAATAGGCTGTTGTTGGATCTTCTGGCCTGAAGTCTCTTTCCACTCTAATCTATTCTCTACTCAACCACAAAACTGATTTTTCTTAAGTTCACATCTGACCATGTCACTCACCTCCTTAATAAACTCCAGTGGCTCCCTATTGCCTCCAGGATCAAATACAAAATGCTCTGGTTTAACATTCCAAGCCCTTCATCACCTAACTTCTCCTTACCTTTACACTCTTCTTACACCTCGCTCCCTAACATGTATTCTTCAGTCCAGTGACACTGGCTGTTCTTTGAATAAGATATTTTATCACTTGACTTTGGACATTTTTTCCTGGCTGTTCCTCATGACTAGAATTCTTTCCCTCCTCTATTCTACCTAATGACCCCTCTCTCTTCCTTCAAGTTCCAACTAAAATTCCTTCTTTTACTGGAAGCCTTTCCCAGCCCATCTTAATTCTAGTGTGTTCCCTCTGTTAATGACTTTCTATTTAACTAGTACCTAACATATTACTCTGAATATATTTGTTTTCATGTCATCTCCTCCATTAGATTGTAAGATTGCTCTTGAGGGCAGGGTTTATCTTTTACCTCTTTTTTTTTTTTTATCCCCAATGCTTAGCATAGTGCCTAACCCATGATAGGTGTTTAATAAATATTTATTGATTCCATTAACTGACCTACCTTGACCACCAATATTCAATCTACCTTGTGATAAAGCCCTTCTCAATACTGGTAAAGAAAGGAATTCATTTATGTAAATGGTTTTGGAGGTCCCCAGAAAGAGTTCTAGCCATTGTATCTAGAAATTTACCCCTTAGTGGTTCATTCCTTTAGACTGCTAACATATGGGGATCTGCAAGACTCTATGAAGTTGTACATACTCTCTAGGACTACACCTTGTCAGCCAAGTACCTTAGCTGGCATTAGGTGCCATTTGCCTGGGAGCAAGATAGGCACCAGATTTAGAAGGAGGGAAAAGCAAGGGAAGTTTTAGACACACCTCCTATTTCATCATTTTCTGAGAGTGGCATTCAGGTTTCCTGGAATGATTTCTCTTCCTTCTCCACCTCCACTTCCAGTCTTGGAATAGCAAATAGGACAAAGGAGTCTCCTCAGATCATGATATGACCATGAGAATTAATCCAGAGGAGATGTGAAGATTGAATTTAGTTATCTCCTGATTGTAACAATGAAGATACTTAGCTCTTTCTTTATTGTGAAGATAAAATTGTAATTTCCTGATTGTAACAATGAAGATACTTAGCTCTTCCTTTATAATGAACCTAGAATTATAAGCTACAATCTATTTTTAGATTTTTAACTACTAAAAGGTGTTAAGTAACTACAAATGGTGAATTTAACAAAAGAGGTATTAAGTAACTCAGAAAGATAAAATCTAACCAAAGAAGGTGAAAACTAAAGAATGGACAGTTCTGGAGAAAAATCGTCTGCTGTGATTGGTAGACGTGAAAATTTAGAGGAGGTGACACAAGAGAAAAAGGTCTTTAAATAGAAGAAAAAAAAGACAGTTAGTCACCCCATGCTTGGAGTGAAGGATCAGTCACTCGTAGCTAAAGGGAAGACAGACATTCGGAGACAGTCAGTCACCCCAACTTGGAGTGACTGGAAGACAGACTTGGAGGAGTGACTGGAAGACCAACACCCAGACTTCTTTCAGACTGTTACCTTTGGTGAGTGAAAAGCTGACTTAGTGACCCCACCTTTCTAGAGGCCCAACTTCTTGAGACTTTGTTCCTCTGGCTGGGGATTAAAAATTCTAACTGGTATCAGAAGAAGCCAGAGTTTTTTTTCCCTCTCTCTCTCTCATTCCTTAGTATCTCCCTTCTATTGTAAATATTGTAAATAAACTACCATAAATTCCATTTACTTTAGTAATTCATTTTGGGATTTAGAAATTAAATTCCTGGTGACCACCTAATAATATATTCAAAGTCCAACCACAATTTACATTTTACAAAAGGAAACTATAGCCTATATACAGCTATACAGGAGGTACCTGTATAGAATAAGATAATGGGATATAAAGTAGAGGCTATCTATATTTACCCTTAGGGGAAACTTAGACCTGGAAAGTTTAAATGATTTTTCTAAATTCATCTAGATAGGAAATGGCCAAGCTAATATTCAAATTGAAGCCTTGTGTTTCTCAATCCAATATCTTTCCATAACTACACACAGCTCCTTGTGCATCTGTAGTCAGAGGAATGCTTAGAAATCTTCCAGTCTAGCTTCTTCATGCAATGGATGAGGAAACTGAAGTTCAGTGGCAAATGACTTGCCCAAGGTCACAAAGAAGCTAATGGTAGAGTTAGAACTAGAATATGGGACTTTTGATTCTAAGCTCAGTACCCCCTCCATTCCAATTCATTTGTATGTTATATCCTAATTTGGATGGTAGAGATGAAAGATAGAGAGTAGTTTTACAATTGACTGACATCAGAATCAGTAAGTGCTAAAAGAAAGTAAGAAAGATAAAGAATGAGAAAGGAAGGGAGGGAGGGAGGGAGAGGGGAAATGAAAGAAGAAAGGAAGAGACAAAAAGGAAAAAAGAGAAAGGCAAAGAGGTAATAAAGGGCAAAAGAGGAGAGAAAGGAACAGAGAAAGGGAAGGAGGGAGGAAAAAAGGAAAGAAGAAAGGAAGAAAAAGAAGATATTGAAAACATGCTGTCTTCATGGGCTGCAACTCTATTATTTCTTTCTGTAATTTTGCTAGAGGTAAATACTGGGCAAGCTAGTTGTTGAAGACTGAATGAATTCATGCTCACTAGGAAAAGACCCTCAGCTGTCAAGGAGCTGAAGCAAGCAGGATGGGGAAACCTGTTTTTCTTGTAGGAAATGGAAATGTTATGAGGGAGCTTCTAAGGTCATCTCAGTCAGCCCAGGCAGGGACTTGACAAGAGGACTGCCCCCTTCAGTTCTAAGATTCCAGGATGCAGGGATAATCACTCGGTCTGGTGTTTGTTGGGACAGGAAGGAGGGACCCCAAATATCCACTGTCTCCCAGATGGGAGGACTGTTGATTTAGATGGAGAGCCTCCCTCAGCCCCTGATGACAATGGTCAGAAGTGGAAAGAATCTTAGAGACCATTAGTTCAGATGAGAGAACTGAAACCCCAAAATGGAAATCAAGTTGTTTGGGATCATCTAGCAAGTTAGTAGCAGTCAGAGCTAGAAACTTGGGTTTCAGATTCCTCATTATAGCAAGCAGAGTTCACTTTTATCTGGTGCTTTAAAAGTCTGCAAAGTATGACAACTCCTGTGGATGTGAGATAAGTACTCTTGTTCTCATTTTACACATAAGAAAACTGAGGACCAAACCCAAATCATCAGCTGTATCCCAGAGGATAGAGGGCTGGGCTTGTAGTCAGCAAGACAGTTCAAATCCAGTCTCTGGGAACTTACTAGCTGTGTGACTCAGAGCAAGTCATTTCACATGCTTATCTCCGTTTCCTCACCTATAACATGGAATTCCTACTTCACAGGGTTGTGATAAGAATCCAATGAGATAATATTTGTAAGAAGCACATGGGGTATTGAGTTGGTTCAGTGGATAGAACTCCAGCTCTGGAGTTGGTTGGACCTGGGTTCAAATTTGAACTAGCTGTGTGACCCTGGGGAAATCACTTAGCCTGGTTTGCCTAGCCCTTGCCCTTCGGTCTGAGTTGTTACTAGGATAAAAAGTAAGGACTTTTAAAAAACCACACAGCACAGTACCTGACACACAGTAGGTGCCATAGAATGCTTATTCCATTTTTTTCCTATCTGACTCCAGATAATGCTAGTAATGGTGTTAGAAGACATATTGTTAATATTTTGAAGTTTACAAAGCCTGAGAGTGGGGATGAAAGTGTTACTGTCCTACAGGAGAGGAAAATGAGGTTAAATGACTTGCCCAAGGTCACACAGTCAATACCTGTCAGAGTCTCAGTGTACTGCATGTCCTTTCCAACATAACACATTGTCTCTTTGTCTAGGCATCTTAGCACTGCTGTTATTTCCTGAGAGAGAAACATGGGCTTGATAGGAGGTGGGTCTGGTGCCTTCCCCTCTCTTTCTTTTCTGCCGGATGGGGATGAGAGGGTGCCAGGGTGCTGGGCCTTGCACTGGGGTCATTTGTCTATGTATGCATGGGATAGGTTCCATTTCCATCCATTAAAGAAGGCTGTATGTTGTGGTCAGTCTAGGAGGGGTTGAAGGAGGGTATGGCTAGTCCTAGGGCTGAGGGTTTTTAATTCTTGGAAAGAGATTTCAGATGTCTACTGCACCCAGAATCAAGAGATCTGGGTTCACTTCCAGATTCCTTGATACTTGCTAACTATGGGACCATAAACAACTCATTTGTCTCTCTGAACCTCAGTTTTTCCATCTGTAAAAAATGGAGATGATACTATGCATCTTGCTTACTTAATAGGCATATGAGGAAAGTGTCTTGCAAACTCTGAAAACCATTTACTGGGTATCCCCAAAATTTTAGCACAGTTCTAAGTTTTTGGAATGCAGTATATTATTATTACTACTAAGAAGGTTTATTATTATTCTATATTATTATTACTAAGATAGTTATTATTATTAAAATGAATTTGAGTGTGAGTTGTGTGGTGGTAAGAAGAAATACTGCTAAAGTTTACCCAGGTGACACATAAGGTCCCTTCTATCTCTAAAGCTTTTTTCCCTCCACTAGGTCCTCCTAGGATAATAGTTCTGAAGCCGGAAGGGACCTCAGAGACCATTTAGTCCAGATTCTTCATTTTACAGATGGGGATCCTGAAGCTCAGGGAGGTGAAGCTCCTCCCCCAGGGAAAAGACCAGTAGAGTCCCACCCCATTAGACGACATCACTATCTGCTTAGATTGAACCTTTCTTCTAGGACTTTGGAAAACCAAGTCTATTCCTGAGGGACACAACTAGTCTACGTGGGCTATGCGCCTGGGAAAATAAAGCTGAGGGATGCTCCAAACTGCCCAGTCAGAATCCGAATGTCAGCATCGCAAAAGAGTGGAATCTGTCTCCCTTCATCTACAGATGGAGGAAACTGAGGCAGATTCCCCAAAGTGACTTGTGCAAGGTCAGCCTGGCAGAGTTTGGACTCCTAGCCATAAAGCCAAAACTCAAATCCAGATTTCTTCTTCTTTTGCTTCCCATGACTACTACCAGCTTCTCTCCAGGTCTATGTGTAGTCAGGACCTGGATGGTGATGGGGGAAGTGCGGGCGCCCATTTCCCCTAATGGACGTATGATTGTTTTAGCCTAAAGTCTCTGGCCTCTAAGATCTCCGATCTGCTCAGAACGGAGGGGTACAGAGGGACCAGGTTAGGGGCTGGCCTCAGCTTCCAGTCTTTCTCTGGCTCCTCCCGCTCCAAGACGTGTCCACCAAGGTGAAAGCTTCACGCTGCCGCCTGGTGGTGCCTGGCTGGATCACAGCTAGGCAGCAGCCAGCCTGGGGATTTTTTCTCTTGCTTATTTTTGGCAGCAGACTAACTTTATCGTGATTATTAATATTAATATCACCGGAGCTGCTTTTATTGTTATTTAAAGACACAGTTCCCAGGCAGCTGCTATTGCCTCCGGTTGAAAAGTGGCTTCCCAACCGGATGGGTTATCCAGACCCTAGTCTATAGGGGAGGCAGGGCGATGAGCTGCAGAGGGAGCATGGAAAACAATTCTGGACCAGCAATCCTCCATCTGCCTTTACCTAAGTGCATATCCCCGGCTAAACATACCCATTCTCTGGGCTCCCCTTTTGTCCACGGAAAAGGGAGAAGTTTGAACCACCAGGCTTATGGTTTCCCACTTTGCTACTCCAGGGTGCTATGACTTGCTTGCAGAGAAAAAGATGGGGAGGAGGCAGATTTCTTAAAACTTTCAGAAGGTTTTGAGGCAGTTAGGTGGGCCCACTGGATTGTGCTGGGCCAGGAAATCTTGAGTTCTAATTCTGCTTCAGACACTTTCAAACTGGGCAAACCAGGATTGGTCACTTTACCTGTTAGCCTCAGGTTCCTTAACTATAAAGTGGGGATAATAATAACACTTACCTTGGAGGGTTCTTGTGAAGATCATTTGAGACAATGTTTGTAAAAAGTACTTACCACAGTACCTAAGGTGTCTAATAAATGCTCACTCTCTCCCTCCTTCCTCTTAAAAATAAGGATCCCATCCCCAGCAGAACTCACCCAGATCGGTCCTTTCCATGAAGCTGGGAGGTGTTTGGGGACCCTCACTTCAAGGCCTGCTTGGTAGGTACTTTTGAGGAGATGACCTTCATGACTCCTTAGATCAGGTAGGTTCTATGTAGATGTATAGGAAAGGATGTAGGGAAAGGGACAGAGATGGCCTTTGTAACTGGCTCCCCAAGCCCAAGGACCCTGAAGAAAGGGCTGAGGAGAAAGGAGAGCTACTCCAGTGGCACAGAATGGGGGCCAAAGATAGGGAAAAGGTGAAGAGATGGATTTCCCCTCTCCCTTTTTAACTGGTGGTTTAAGATGAAGGGAGACTAGAATGGGGGGGGTGTCTGGAAATTCCTAATCCCTGTGGGCCTTTGGTGAGCAGAGCTGAGACCAGCTCTGTCTCCCTAGGGTTACAAGAACGGGGAGGCAAGAAAGCTTGAGCCACCTTATCTTAAAGTTGGATTTCAAAGAGTTAGAAACTTGAAGGAGAAAATCCTGAGTCTGGAGAATGGGAGGAGGAGGGGAGCCAGATCATCTTCTGTCTGTCCACCTCCCTCTCCCAGCCCCAGGAATTAAACAAAGCACTGAAACCCGAAACTCTGAGATAGAAGAGCACTTGGGTATAATTGCTACCTAGTCTGCATAATCTTTTCAAATAAACACCCCCCCACCTCCCCACCCCCCACTCAGAGAGCTAAAGCCTGTGTGCCCTGGGATATACTAAAGTTCTGTTGTTGAGTCTCTGAAAGAAAGCCCAGATGGTAGAGCCCTGAGCTTGTATTCAGGAGACTTGGCCAATAATCCTCAAATATTCCCTGGCTTTGGGGTCATGGCGGGGCGAGTTACAGCAACTCCCAGACTCAGTTTCTTCATCTGTAAAATGTGTAAGAATCCGTGTGACATAGATGTCTTTGGCTCCTGGTGAGGAAAGCACTTTGGGAGCCTAAAAGCTGTCCCGAGAGGCCTTCTTCTCTATGTCCCGCCGTTCTCCCTCCCCCCCCCCCCCCCGCCCCCCCAATGCCGCGGCTGGCATGATGCTAAGCCACTGGAACATTTGAAAGCATCCGCGAGTGTGAAAGGTGGCCAGGCAGGGTTTCGCGGTGGCCTCGAGTGCTGAAGAACTTCTTTTTTTCTTTCTGTCTCTGCATCCCCAGGGCCTGGGGCACCCACCTGGCATTTGCTAAAAGTTTAGTCCTTCCCCATGAGCCCGGGCCGGAAAGGAGGAGTGGGCCTTTGTAGGTGCAGTCTTGGGAGTCAGAGCTGGGTGGGACTTTGTAGTGGCGGCTGCCTTTGGAGGCGCGTGTGTAGGTGTGGGGCTTTGTAGTGCTGTGTCTAGCGATGGGACTGTCTAGGAGAGGGGCTTTGTAGTTGTGGCTCTCTTGGGCTGTGTCTACAGGGCTGTGTGTGGCTTTGTAGTTGCGGGGTTCAGTGGAATGCGGCTTTTTCTTCTGGGGCTTAGCCATACATTCAGAAACTTTTCCTTTGGGGTGGGCAGGGCTGCTTTTTGGGCGGCCGAGTCACCCGCACAGCTTCCCTAGGGTCACCGAACGCCCTCCTCCCAGTGGGGAGCCAGACAGTCTGGGGGGAGAGGGCCTGGCCCCGGATCTTCCCAGAGCTTCGGCAGACCCCGAGCCAGCTAGTTCGGCCTGGCGCCAAAGCAGTCGTTTGCCTTATCCCCTGGAGTCCCCATAGGGAAACAGACTGACCAGATCGGAGATAGCGGCAGGCGCTGGGGGGATGGGAGGGAGGGCGGCGCGCCCCGAGGCGGGGTGTGGGTAGAGGGGGGGGGGGCAGAGGAGTGCTCGCAGCGAGTGTTGTTTTTCTTTCTCAGAGGGCCCAGATTCGAATGGGGGCAGGATTGGGGGGAGTGGCCTCGCACCCCGCCCCCACAAGCCCAGCTCCATCCTTCCACTAGGCCCAGCACTAGCCAAGGTGGGCTTAGGGACTGCGGCTGGGCAGGTGCCACCCACCGAGTGGGATCCTCTCCCTTCAGCACAGACTGACCCTGGTTTGGGGAGGAGCAGGGTGGCTCCGGATTCTAGTCAGGTAGTGTCAGAGTTTGGAGTGAGGGATTCCTGGAGGTCTGTGAGGGTTTCCTGATCCTCTTCTGCCAGATCAGATCGCACCCCTAGAGCCCAGTCCTCCGAGAGAGGTGGGCAAGGGCTGGCTGGGAAATGTCTAAAGCAGTTTAGAAGAGCCTAACCTGCTTCCTTAGAAGCTGGCACTGGCTCCCATCTCCAGGCACTTTCCTTGGGATAAAGGCCCCATTTCTTTCTGCACCAATTCAACTCTTAAGTCCTCCACTTCCAATTTCCATTCCCCCTGCAACCCCCATTCCACTGTTTCAAACTCTCCACCCAAATTGGACAAGGGAGGGATTTGGTAGATAAGCACCTACTGTGTGTCAAGCACTGTGCTAAGTACGGGGCTACAAAAAAAAAAAAGGGACAAGATGAGGCCCACTCTCAAGAAGCTTTAATCTAATAGGGGCAGACAACAGGCAAGCATCAATGTACAAATAAGCCCTAGACGGGATAAATGGGGGAGGGGGAGATCCTGAGAGGGAAGGAACTCAGATTAAGGAAAAAAGGAAAAGGTTGATGGTACCTCTTCTCTCCAAGCCCATCCTCAGACCCACAATCATGTTTTCCTATTTAGAGTATTTATATCAGTAGCCACTTCCAGTTCCTCTTATCCTCTCCCTGAAACACTTCTGGTTTAGCAGGACAGTGTGAGTGACAAATGAGTCCCTCAGTGTGACCCCCTCCCCCATCTTCTCCCTCCTCTGTCGCTACTGTCTGGGCCAGATCCATATTTTTCAACTGGATTTTCCCTTGAGAAAGTGATCAGATTCTAGGAGAAAAAAGAGTGAAAAGCATCATTTAGCCTATCCTAATTTGAAAGCACTGACTCAAACCCAGAGGCTCTGTGTTTGAATCCTACCCCTGCCTCCTATAACCTGCACTACCTTGGTCAAATGGTCTTCCCTCTCCTGGCCTTAGTTTTTTCTTCTGTAAGATGAAATGACACTCTCAGCTCAAAAGCTTCAATCTTATAAACTATTCCAATTCCCCTGGCCTTTCTTCCTATCCTTTCTTTCTTTACAACATTCTCTTTTCTATCCTACACTTACTGTTTCATCCTCATAGCTCAATCTTTTGAGTGGAAACTAGAAACTTAAAAACACACACCAGCATATGCTGTCCATTTTTCTGTTCCCTGAAAATCCACAAATTAATGAAGTCATGAGCTAAAAATATTATGAGTTTAGTCTGAAACAGAAAGATCATGGAATCAAGACTCATGTAACAGATGAAGAAACTGAGGTTCAGAACTTGACTTGTCCAGCAAGTTATTGGTCTCCTGCTTTCTAGATCCAAACTTCCTCCTCCATACACCAGTAGGACAAAACACCTGACTAGCATCCCCAGGGAAAATTCTAAATAAGAATTTTCCCCAAAGAGTCTTGGGAAAAGAAGAGTCAATAGGATGATCTGATTCTAGGCTATACAGCCCCCTGAACTTTGAAAAGAGGAAAGAAGGTTTGGGGGAATAGTATCTCCACATCATTTTCTTTACCCCAGCAGAGCAGGAGTTCTTAACAAGGCTTATGTGTCCCAGTGTGTGTCCCTTTGGCAGTGTGGTGAAGCCTTTGGACCCCTTCTCAGAATCATGGTTCAAAATGCTTGACAGAAATGCTAAATTTCAGCCAGAGGTGTCATTGTTTTTCACCATCCAAGTTCCAGGACCCCTTGAAATCTATCTACTGACTTCTGGCTAAGATGGGCACATTGGAGGAAGTCCTCCAGGGCTTGAAGGAAGGACCTCAGCACCCATTCCCCCACCATCGCAGGTCCCCAATCCCTATAAACTCGGGTTTCTGGCCAAGAAGAGCTCAAGGCACACTCAAGGAGGGAGCTGTAGAAAGTGAGCGCAGCAAACGAGTATATGAGAAAGAATGTTGGTGACAACCAGAGAAGGAAGACAAGATACCAAAAGGGGAAGCTAAGGGTATTTGGGGACGGAGTGGGGAGGGCATGGGCGGAACCATTCCAGAAGATGATGAGGAAGGTGAAGAGGAAGACCAGAGGAAGGTGAAGTTCAGTACCATCCGGGAGTTTTTGCCAGTCCTCCGGGTTTTCTATAGAACACCGGAGCCTGCGCTTCGCGAGTCCCCCCCTGAGGGGCCCCTACCTTTCCAAGAGCAGCGCCTGAGCGGATGTCGGATCCCCCCTAGTGCCCACACCGCCTCCCGAGGCTCCTCCCTCCCTCCCTCGTTTAGTTGCTCCCTCCCTCCCTCCTCCCTGGTCTCCCCTAAGCTCCGGGACTCGGGCGAGTGAGCGGGACACCTCGGCATTGTGGCTGGCGGCCTGAGCTGGAGAGGATGCGGGAGCCCAACTGAGTGGCCAGTGGAGGAGAGCGCGGGCGGGCGGGCTGCCAGCCAGGAGGAGGAGGAGCTGTGGGCTGCGCTGCGCTGCGCTGACCGCACTCACTCGCAGCTCAACTTCGGAGAGAGCGGAGGGAGCCGCCAGAGCCCGCGGGCGAGGAGGGGCACGCAGTAGCCTGGCACCGGAGAGGGCAGCGGGCGCCGCCGCTCTCCTAGACCTAGGGCGGAGCAGCAGCAGCGGCGGTCTCCTTTACGCCGCCCCGCGCCCGGGGACCAGTTGTCCTTGTGCTCCCTGCCCCAAAGAGTGGCTGGCAGTGCCCCCAGGGTGGGCACGGGCTGGCGCGGCCGGGCGGCCGGGGGCCGGAGGTTGGAGGTACTCGGGAGGACGAGGACGAGAAGGAAGAGGCGGCGGCGGCGGCGGCGGCGGCGGCGAGGCTGGGGCCAGGGAGAGATCCCCGGGGGAGAGGCGCCAGAGCCTGGCCGGGGAGCGATGTTAGCTCGGAGCGCGGCGGCGGCGACAGCGGCCCCAACAGCGCAGGGGGCGCGCCTCCTGGTCCTGCTGCTGCTCTGGAACTTGAGGCTGTGCGGAGCAGGTACGGGGATCGGGGATCGGGGAATCCAGGGAGGCGCGGTGCAGCCGTCGGCGGGGGTCCGAGCCCACCTACACAGGAGTCCTTCCCTTTCCGAAAACACAAACCTACCTCTAGCCGTTGGTCATCCTGTATCCAAAGGTCATTGCTAGCCTGCGGCTGCTCCCTGAGGCGGGGGGGCGCCCGTTATTGCCCCTGGGAGGGAGAAGGGAGAGGGTTCTGAGAGGCTGAAAGTTCGGTGCCTGGGTGACCTCGGCCGGGTTACTGGCATTTTGTTTTAGCCAGAAAAGTAGAAGAGGTGGCCGACTGATCAGTGTTCGGGGAGACGGTGGAAGGAGGGGGGGCGTCTTAGACGGCTCGGGCTCAGGTTCCGAGAAGGTTAGTTTGGATGTGAGGCCATGGCTAAAAGGGCTTCCAGCTCGCCCTCTCTGATGGCTTTCTCTCGAGTCTTGAGCTTGCCCCAGGTGGCGAGAGCCTCAGCTCCAGGGTTCTCCCAGATCCCCGGGAAGTCGAGAGGGACCCGGGCGCGGTGCACGCGGAATGTACAGTGGTACCCGGCTCCTTCTCGTGCAACTTCCCAGAAGGCTGGAGCTGTTCCTGCCACTATAGCCCCGGACTCTCACTCTTCTCGGGCCAGAACCAGTCTGGAAGCAGGGGGCTGAGGAGCCCAGGCCAGCGATCAGACACTTCGGTGTCTGGAGCGGCGCGTAGCTCTGGGGCTCTGACTGCCGAAAGGCGAAATGGCCCCACCTGATCGGGACTGGCACTAGCTGGATTTGGGCTGGGGATGCCGAGGGGCAGGCGGGCGGGGCGGGGCAGGGTGGGGTATGCTCGGATCAGGCCGAGCTCCCCTTTAAGTAGGTCACTGCCATTCGCATTGCTTTCCGTCGGGTCGCCCAAGCCGCAGAGGGCCCCAGCCGTAGCTGTAGGGAAGGGAGAAATCCCTCAGCTGGGTACGATTCTCTGTTAGTGTATATGTAAGGCGCTGGGTGATGCTGGGAGATACCACACCACTCCTGCCACCCCAGTCATCCCCAGTCAGTAATTGCAACGCCTCCCTATTCCCCATGTGGTTATAAGTCTTCTGGGGCCCAGGAAAGATGGGAAAGTGAGCAGAGAAACCTGTTCCTGGAGCCCAGGCAGGTGGGTCTTGGACCCGAACTGAGTATTGGTTGCTTGATTGTGTATGTGTGTGTGTGTGTGTGTGTGTGTGTGTGTGTGTGTGTGTGTGTGTGTGTGTGAGGGGGGGGGGCAGGAAGAGAAGTTCCCTCTTTGAATTCAAGCTCAATGGCACCCAGAAAGCATGGAAGCCTTTTTTGTTTTTTTTTGGGGTAGTTTATTTACATCACTCCCCCCCCCCCCCCACTCCCTTTTAGGTAACAATGGTGATGCACCTTTGCCTGTGCTCACTGCTCCTGGTAGGACTGAGTTTGGTCTCTTGCCTGCCCAGTATTTCTTCTGTTTTTATTTTTATTTATTGAGCTGCAAGGTTCCAAAGCTTCTTGTTTCATCTCCTGGGCAGCCTTTGGGGTTCAAACATGAGTTGTGAAGTTGTAAATGAGCCCAAATTGATGGAAGAAGGACTGGAGAATGTACAGAACTTTCTTAAGGTGAGGAGTGACAGAATACTATAGGGCTCAAAGGATTGCAAGGCATTTACCAAATTATCCCATCTGATCCTCACAACAACTCTTGGAAGTAAGGTGCTATTATTATTTCTGTTTTACAACTGGGAAAACTGAGGCTGAGATAACAGGACATTTGCATTCTTCTGTCTTCCTGACTGCTAGTTCAGAGCTCTAGCCACTTAGAAATGTGGACTTGGGGGTGGGTTCTGAGGGTATTTTCATGGAGCTGAAGATCAAAGTATTGGCAATCTATGCTGGAGATCCTGGACAGGGAGTCAGAGAGGAGGTTTAGAGTTTGGACTCAGGAGAGGGCAGGCACTTTGAAGATTTCTAGGCCATATTTTCATTGTTGAATGTCTTAGGGCTAGCAGGGTATCTTGGGTTGTCTCTCTTCTGTGAGGGGCTAGCCCAGAGGAATTGACTGTCTCAGTGTGCCTGTTTAATAACGTGCCTGGTCCCCGCCTTGCCTGGAAAGAAAAGTGCCCAGCTAGAGCTAGCCTCTAATAATGGGCTTTGATTTCTCACTCTTGTGTTTGAACCTAGGATTTAAATTATGCTCATTACTGTCTGCACCCAGGTGCTGAATGCCCACCACCTCAGAGAGGCTGCTAACTAGTGCAGCTTCCTGTGGCTTCTTCCTTTTTGGTCCCCCAAATTTGGAAATTAACCCTTAAACTTGAGGGTTGGAGAGCTTTTTGCCTTCCTCCCCACTTGTACACAGAGAAGACAGTTCCTTCAGGAACATCTTTTCCCTTCATCTAGTCCTATTTTGGGAGCACTAAAAGTGGCAGACCTGGCATCATGAAAACCTGAATTCAAGTCCTTGTAGCCTTATGTCCCTAAGCAAGTCATTTCACTTGTTGCCACAGTTTTTCAACTGTAAAATGGGGCAATAACAGCACCTACCTTCCAGGGTTGTGAAAATCAAAGGAGATTACTATAATATACTTAGCACAATGCTTGGCACACAGTAGGCTCTATTTTAAAGAACTATTTTATTTTTACAATTACATTTCCAATTAGAAATTTTTAACATTTGGGTTTTTTTTAATTTTGAGTTCCATATTCTCTCCCTCCCTTCTCCATGCCCTCCTCCCTCATTGAGAAGGCAAACAATTTTATATTGGTTATGCAGTACATAGTGTTTTATACATGTGAGTAACTATTATTATTTCAAAATCTGAAGTGTTCCATTTTACAGATATTGAAATAGAGGCTGGAACAATTCACTTTCCCCAGGGCTTAGTCTCTCAATGGCAAAGTGTGCTTTGGGAACTTTTGATTTACAAATTATAAACATCATCTCCCCTTAAGACTCTGAGAGGTTTTTGTTGTTGTTCAGTCGAGTCTGGCTCTTTGTGACCCCCATTTAGGGTTATCTTAGCAAAGGTCCTGGGAATGGTTTGCCATTTCCTTCTCAAGCTCATTTTATAGATGAGGAAACTGAGGCAAACTGGGTTAAGTAACTTGTCCAGGGTCACACAACTATTACATGTCTGAAGCCAGACTTGAACTCAGAAAGAAGAATCTTCCTGATTTCAGGTCTAGTGTTCTCATTTTGCCATGAGGCTACTTTGGGTAGTAAATGCTAGTATTTTTCTCCTGGTTGAAGAAACCAAGGCACAGAGAGGTTAAGTGATATCTATGATTTGATAGCTAGTAAGTATCTGATGTTGGATTAGACCTTGGGTCTTCTTGATTCTGGGTTCATCATCCTAACCACTGTACCACCCAGCTACCTTAGGTTCTCTCTTTGTCCAAAGGGCTTCCTGGTCTGAGGGTCCTCCTCAGGACCCTCCAGCTATTAGAAGATAATCTTTTTTTTAACTTTTACCTTCAATCTTAGAATCAATACTGTGTATTGATTCCAAGGCAGAAAAGTGGTAAGGGCTAAGCAATTGTGGTTAAGTGACTTGCCCAAGAGTCACACAGCTAGGAAGTGTCTGAGGCCAGATTTGAACCCAGGATCTTCTGTCTCTAGGCCTGCAGATCTCATAAATCTAGAGAGAGAAAGGCCCTCAGAAGTCATGCAGGCTGATTAGTCTATTTGGTCTTCATTTTACAGGAAAGGAAACAACCTGGTGGGAGGTTAAGGTCTTGTACCACATAGATAGTATTCATCAGAGGTGGGATTTGAACCCACTTCTTCTGACTTAAGCACCAGTGACAACACAGTGATTCCTGTTCTCCAACATTCTCCAAATTTGGTGGTGAGAAAGACCTCCCCCAGCCTCTCACTTAGTTTTCATTTCCTGAGCCCTGCATTAAAAACAGACTCCCTGAAAGTGCCTCTCAGCTTGGGACACTTGCCCTGCTGGCCTTTTCCTCCAGTTCCCCTCTCCTGACTCCTGGGGAGAGGGCAGAGAAGGGGGGAGGCTCCCTTGAGGAGAAGATGGCAACAGGGACACCATAAAGTCTGATGGCTTCTGAATTTGGAGAATATGATCAAGTTATAAAACCTTTAGCCCTGAGAGTGAGATAGCAGTGACAGACTGACGGGCAGCAGGGACGACTTCAAAGGACCCAGACTGGTCCATTCTCCCTCCCCCTCAATGACTCCATCCAACATCCTTCTCCCTCTGAGCCTTCCTTGCTGGAGGGAGCCAAAGAGCTAGGCAGAACCCAAGGTGTGATGACAGTGCCTTCATTTTAAAGTCTGATTAAAAGCTGGAGTTTTCCCTGCTTCCCTGGGAGTGTATTTCCTCTCCTAACATTGCTGCCACACTTTACCAAGCAGCTATCTCACCTAAACAAATGGAAAGTCAAGAGGGTTATAATGAGTTTTCTCATTAGAGCTCAGTACAGAGAAAGCTTTTCTACCCTTTTCCTCCACAAAGAAAGGTAGAGGAGGAGGCCATTGAAGCTAAGAATGGGAGGGACCAAAGAGATTATTTAATTTACTTGCTCCCATTTTACATATAAGGAAACTGAGGCAGAGTGCCATTCCCAGGATCCCACAGTGGATTAGTGGCAGTGTGTCCTAAGCCTTGGTTTGATTTCCACTGTAGTAGTTCCCCCTCTTTTTCTTTCCTGTCTTAGAATCAATACTGTGTATTGATTCCAAGGCAGAAAAGTTGTAAGGTTTAGATCATGGGGGTTAAGTGACTTGCCCAGGATCATACAGCTAGGAAATATCTAAGGTCAGATTTGAACCCAGGACCTCCCCTTTCTAGGGCCAGCTCCCAATTCACTGAGCCACCTAGCTGTCCCCTATGGCCTTCCTGGCTGGCTCAGGCAGTGCTCAGTGGGACTGTGAGCATATGGAATTATAAAATTGATTGCCACAATGGGAAGAAGTTATCGAAGGATGGGTCGGGAGACGGGGATACCAGTCTTGTTGATAGAATTGAGTAGAATGAAGGAGTTGGGGCCTGAGGACCTTGGTGGTAAGTGTTATGACCTGGACCAGAGTCGGGAGTGAGGGCATCTTTCCTGAATAACTAGAGATTCACTGCAAGTTCCTAGCATTGTTGCCTATGTGCCAGCCAGGCACTGGCAGGACACAGGGAAGTCTGCAGCTCGATCGGACCCATACTGCATCACTTCCTCCATAAACATCTTAGATGGGGGGAAAGATTAAAATGTATAAATAAGCCAAACCTTTTTGGGCAGCTCCACTCTGTTTGTAGACTTCTTTTTATAGCTCATCAACAATCTTTGTATTCCATGACAGCCTGATTTGTTCCCCCAATTTCCAAGGAATCCAGTGTGTCCCTGTTGGTGGGTGGGTTGCTCTGAGCTGCAGATGGATTGGAGATCTGGGCTATTAAGAGACATTGATTGCCCTTGATGGGATTTGCCTCTCTATTCCTTCTTGGAGCTGCTGGGTCTTTCTGGGAAAGGAGTTTGGGGTTTCTGGAGTGGAAAGGAAACCAGCTCTAGGCTCCCAAACCCATCACCCCCCAAGTGCCAGTGCAATAGGTAAGGCTAGCCTAGTAGGCAGGGATACCCAAAATAGTGCAGACCTGTTGGGGGAGTCTCACCCCAAGCCTGCAGACTGAACATATGGGCTTGTGAACAGACGGAGGAGGGGAGGGAACCCATTTGGAGCTGTAGCTCAGCCGCCTGCCTCCAAGGTGGTTGGGGGGGGAGGGCGAGGAAGAAGTTGATGGGGACTGAGAATGAAAAAGGGGGTGATGTTGAGAGAGAGATGTTTGTGGGTGGCATTTGGGGGTCATAGTGTACCCCAGGGCTCCGTGAGCCCTCTGGAGGCTGAAGGAGGGATTGGAACCCCTAATGAATGGGTCAAGAGAGAGAAGAGGGTCTGGAGCCTCTGTAGCAAACTGCTCTTCTGCTGCCATTTCCCATGCCAGTTTCCTAAACAACTCCCACAAATGGAATCATGAAAGCTTCAAAAGAGAAAAGAAACATATAAGTCCAATCTGGGCTTTATCTTTTATCAGAAAGAAAGGAAATAAAAATACCTTAATGAGAAAAAGAGACCATTGGAACTGTAGGCTGCTTGCAGGGGATGCCTTCCTGGACCCTGCAGGAAACTAGAAGAATTCTTCCCTTCCCTCCCAAGTCTGTGCCGCAGAAGCAGCCCAAGGTAAGGGAAGATGGCATTCTTCCCCCAAGCTCGCTGTCCCATGGATCCTTTGGGTTAGACCCCACCTTTTGGGTTTTCTGGCCAGAGGATGTAGTCGTCCTTTCCCAGAAGTGCTTTGTATTTTGTGCTGGTTTAGTTTTATCCACTCCCTCGAGGTCATGAAGACCCCCTAGATAAAGAGAATGAGGCCCAGAGACAGGAAGTGATTTGCCTGTTGGATATAGATTAAGTAACAGACATTGTATTAGTAGTTGCTGTATTAGTAGCATTCTTTCCATTGCACTGGGAGGGCTGATGGAAGCCCATTTTACAGACTCAAAATTTTGTGCATGTAGCAAGGAGGGGAATAGGGGATGTTTCAGGTTAGGGTGTATCAGGAAATCAGACCTAAAGACATCTAGAATAATAGAATATTAAAGTTGAAAGGCAACTTGGAAGTCATCTTGTTTAGTCTCTCTGGCTTAGTTGTTAGGGTGAAGAAGGAAAGGGGAACCAGTTTAATACATCTGGGATGGAGCCTACTTCTAAGCTGTTTCTTCCCCAGGGCCTGTGCCATCTCCCTGGCTGCTCCCTCCTTGGTCCAGGCTGTGGGAGCCCCAGCTCAGAATTCCCCCCCCCCCCATGGCAGAGTTCATCCCTGCAGCCCCTGAGCTCCTTAAAGCCACAGGTCACTGCTGGTCCTCCTCTCCTTTTGGCTCCAGCAATGCCAGTGCCAGCAGAAACATTTGCAGAAGTGCCCACATAAATCACAGACTAGTTCTCTCTGGCTCTCCCCCCCCACCCCCCTTAGTTTCCTTCTACTTCACTCCAAAAGCTCTGGAGTTGCTGGAAGCTCCTGCATTTACCCAGTGCAACAAAGCAACCTGATTAGCATCTCTTTGGCAATGGATTTAATTCTGAGCTGGGCAGCCAAGGCAGCTCCTGGGTACCTTTTCTTCTCCCTCAAACCCAGTCTGCCTCCCCTCCCCCAGCCCAAATAAGTGATGCCACAGGCAACTAGGAAACGGTGAGGGTGATAAGGGCTGCCACCCCTCTCACCTGCAGGACAGGCTGCCCCTAGTGCATTGTAACTTCCTGTGCTTCTTTAGGAAGGGAGAGTGAAGAGAAGGGGGACAATGTGTGTTTGTACTCTTCCAGGTATGGGGGGAAGAGTAAAAGGATGTGAGGGTATAGATGAGGCAGCAGTGTGTATTGTGCCCTATGGGAAAGCAGATGGCTGCATTGTGTGTGGCAGTGATGGGGCTGGGGCAGGCATTAGGCATGGAGATGGCTGTATGTCTAGGTGGTCAGGTGGCTTATTGGGGTGTGTTGTAGTTATAGCTTGGGTTGTGCTTATTAAATTTATGGTTGGACCCAATTTTAAGTTGGTGGTCACCAGGGATTTAATTTCTAAATTCCAAAATAAATTACTCAAGTAAATAGAATTTATGGTAGTTTATTTTTACAATAGAGGGAAGATATTAAGGAAGAGAGAAAAATGAGAGAGAGACAGAGACAGAGACAGAGACAGAGAGAGAGAGAGACAGAGAGACAGAGCAAGCAGAGTTCTGGCTTTCTCTGAGCCAGGTAGAAATTCTAAGGTCCTAATCAGGGGAAAGGAGTCTTGAGACAATGGACCTTTCTCAGAGGTTCACACCTCCAGAAGGGGCAAGGACAGAAGTCAGCCTTTACACTCACCAAGGTGACCATCTAAAAAGAAAGCAGTCTGAGGTCTACTGTCCAAGCTCCTCCAGGGGTACAGTTCCATAGCCTAGTTTCTTCACTCCAAGTCTGAGTGTCTGTCTTCTGGTCCCAGTCCAACCCCAAGTGACTGGTCCTCTGTGTGTCTCTGTTTCTACTATTTAAAGACCTTTTTCTCTTGTGTCACCTCCCCTAAATTTTACATCTACCAATCACAGCAGATGCTCCTCTCCAGGACTTCCCACTCTTTCACACGGGTCACAGAACTCCCACTTAATGTATGAAGTGGGTGTTCACACCTTTTTGTGGTTAGTTCACACTTTTTTATGCTTAGTTCATACCTTTTTGTGGTTAAAACACTAAATGGGTATATCTACTTTAAGTACTGGGTTTACACTTTGGGGATTACAATTTTATCTTCACAATAAAGGAACTAAGTAACTTCATTGTTATGATTGGGGAGAGCTAAATACAATCTTCACATGCTTCTATGCTGTTGGTTGGTGCTTGTGTGGCTTGTGTCTGTGTCTGTGTCCATCCATGCATCTGCCATGTTGTATGTGTGTGTTAGGGAGATTATGTATGATGGAGAGTTACTTCATTACCCAGCTGAACCCTGCCAGCTTCCTCCCCCAGGGGCAGGGCCAGGCAACTCCCTGGAGGCCTCCGCTTCTGGAACATCCTTTAGGTCTCCCTCCCAGCTCAGCCTGGACAGGCCCAAAGTCTGGAAGAAGGAGATTATTGTGACAAGGAAATCACTTTTAAAAGACTGATATATATTAATTTAAGGTCGCCAAGGAATTCAGCTATGTAATTCCTTAATGAAAACTCAAGTCAGCCGTCAACCTTTTATGGAGTTTTAATTACAAACAGGAGGAAGCAAGGAATTAGAGATAGAGAGATAGAGGGAGAGAGAAAGGGGAGAGAAGGGAATAGGGCTTAAATACCCCTTCTGTTTAGGCTGGGCCAAAAGGCCCAAGCCCTTAGATAGCTGGGGCAATGAAAGGAGATCAGTCCCTATTACTCACATGACCAAAAATGGAGAAACAGTCTCCGGGGCCCCCACCTTCAGCTTCCTTCAGCGAAAGCTTCTCAGAGCACACCACAACCACTCCGACAAACTCCTCAACCACCTCGAGTCTTCAGACCCCCCTATCCTTAAGGAAACCATCCAAGTTCCCTCCCCTCAGTCCTCACATCTACCAATCACCTGTCCATCAATTTCCCTGTGCCAATGGAGGCTCTAGCTTAACCCAGGACCGCCCAGAGGTTTCTCAGAGGTTCACACCTCCAGAAGGGGCAAGGACAGAAGTCAGCCTTTACAGTCACCAAGGTGACCATCTAAAAAGAAAGCAGTCTGAGGTCTACTGTCCAAGCTCCTGGCTTTGCACATGTCTGTTGAAGGTCATATTTTCAAATAATTAAATCTTTGATCCTTTGCTACAGCCCTTCCTAAATCCTGTTAACCTGAGTAGGGTAGAGATTGGAATAATTAAATTTTGATCTAGGCTGCAGCCCTTACTCAATCCTGTTAGGACTGAATAGGGTGGAGATTGATTCCAAGTATCTCCATTGTATCAATTCTAAAATCAATCATGACTCAAAGAAATTCCTGTTCTATGCTTAAGCATAGGTCAAAGTCCTTTCCATTGTTCAGCAAAAGGTTTCTGTCCTAAAGTAATCTTAAGAAGGGAAGAGAAGGAACCTCCCATGCCAATGGGGTTCACATTCCAATAGTCAAGACCCACTATCAATAGGAAATTTTTCAAGTATGAAATTTCTCAATGGTGAAATTTCCAACATTTATAAGTCTAAGAAATTTTGAGGTTTACAGTATGGAGTTCAGGGAAGGGCCCAGAGTGGGGTTGAGGTGGGGGGGAGCATCTGTTAGGGGAGGGCAGGCTATGCCCAAAGTAGGCCTGTGTATTCTCTCCTCCTAAGCCCCCAGAGAGAGCAGAGAGGAATTTAGAGCATCAACCCCGAGGCACTGAGGCCAGAAGATGAAGAATCTTTTAGGGAAAGACTTTTCCAGGGTCTTTAGGACCTTGGTACCTACTAGAGCTCAGGGCCTGGAGTCAGGAAGTCCTGAGATCACCTCCTGTTGGACCCTGGACAAGTGACTTGACCTTTACAGGGGACTACCTCCCCTGTAAAATGAGCTGCAGAAGAAGATAGCAAGGCAACCTAGCATCTCTGCCCAGAAAGCCCCAAAGGGGTCAGGAAGAGGCAGACAGGTCTGAACAGCTTGAGCCCCAGCCCCATATAGACACACAGACAAATACACAGATTCTTCTCTGTCCATCATGGATCCTAGCATGGGCTAATCCTCTGGTCATGTCTTCTCTGGCCTCCTAAATGGCAGGAGGAAGGTTCCTGGGCCTCCCCCAGGCCTCTGAATAGTCTTTGGTTCTTCTGGGTTAGAGATGGTGCTAAAGGAGAATCTCCTAAACTAGTTAAGAAGCCTCAGGATTTAAGGTCCAGAAGCCCCAAGAGACCCAGAGGAATAAGCTCTGTTTATCCCCAGATCCACTCTAGACCATCTGAAGTTTCCCTTTGTCTATTGTCAGTTAATCAGCCAAGAAATTAAAGTACCTCTACTTAAAACTTAGTAAGTCCCTAAGTAAGAGTTCACAAGTCACTTACTAGAAAAAAGTTCATACCTCCAAAGGCCAGGAGCACTGCCCCCACCCAACCCACTAAAATTGGGAAACTGATTGGTTCCCATGAAGTAGGAGAGTGACAGGAAGTGATGTGGAAGAGGGGCTATAAAAGGCAACACCAAGGAGAAGAAATGCATTCCTTCCTTGGCTCCTTGGTGAGCACTTTCACTCTCTCTCTGAGTTGGTGCTTCCAGACACTCTTCAGGGTGAGCTTTGGTGAGATTCTTGGTGGTCCTAGCCTCCTGTGTGCTGAGAAGGTTCTTGGGGGATTTTTCAGTGTCTACTGGCTCTTTGGATTTTGGGTTCCCAATTAGGACTTTGGATTCTGGTGTACAAAGAGGAAGTCTCCCCACCTTGGGGCTCCCACCCGCTGAAGGACCAGAGTTTGGCCCAAGCAGAGATCCCAGAGCCAGAGAGAATGGCCTCTCAGACCCAGAGGCTCCCATCCCAGGAGTCAATAACATTCAAGGATGTGGATTCTCAGAAAGAACTATGCAAGGAGGTCATGCCGGAGAATGTACAGAATCTACTCTCTGTGGGGCTTACAGTTCCCAGAGAAAATTTTATCACTTGTTTTCAGCAAGGGGAATCACCACCGAGGCTAGAGAAGAAAGGCCAATGGAGCTCCTGTCCAGAGGCAGAGACTAATTTGGAAGTGAAGGAGATATGTGCCAACCCAAGCCTTTTTGTGGAAGGATCTGGCCCCCAAAGATGCATGAATGGGGACCCTTGTGACTTTGTTTTGAGAGAAGTCTGTGACTCTGATACTAAGGTAAATCAAAATCCAATGAGTGACTGTGAATTTGATGAAACTGCAGAAAAATTCAGCCAATATTCAGTCCTAAATCAGAATATGAACTTGACCTTAAGAAATGACTATTCTCAGGATAATGAAAACAGCACATTCTTTCTCAAAGAAGTAGGATTTCTTCTGTTGCAAGAGAAACCTCCTGAAATGTTCATGTATCAAGGTAACATGGGGGTAATGGCCTACCATTCTGGAGAGAAACTTTATGAATGTAAACAGTATGGAAAGGCTTTCACTCAGAGGGCCTCTCTTGCCAGACATCAGAGAATCCATATTGGAGAGAAACCTTATGAATGTAAACAGTGTGGAAAGGCTGTTAGAAGTATCTCTGGTCTTCATAAACATCAGAGAATCCACACTGGAGAGAAACCTTATGTTTGTGAACATTGTGGAAAGGCCTTTAGCACTCTCTCTATTTTTCGAAGACATCAGAGAATCCACACTGGAGAAAAACTTTATGAATGTAAACAATGTGGAAAGGCTTTCAGACAACTTGCTGCACATCAGGCAATCCACACTGGAGAGAAACTTTTTGAATGTAAACAATGTGGAAAGGCTTTTAGAAGGAGCTCTGCTCTTAAAAAACATCAGAGAATCCACACTGGAGAGAGACCTTTTGAATGTAAACAGTGTGGAAAGGCATTCACTCAGAGGGATCATCTTGCTAAACATCAGAGAATCCACACTGAAGAGAAACCTTATGAATGTAAACAATGTGGAAAGGCTTTTAGAAGTAGCTCTACTCTTCATAAACATCAGAGAATTCACACTGGAGAGAAACCTTATGAATGTAAACAGTGTGGAAAGGCTTTTAGAAGGAGCTCTGATCTTCATAAACATCAGAGAATCCACGCTGGAGAGAAACCTTATGTTTGTGAACATTGTGGAAAGACCTTTAGCAGTAACTCTGCTCTTTGTAAACACCAGAGAATTCACACTGGAGAGAAAACTAATGTTTGTGAACATTGTGGAAAGGCCTTTAGCAGTAACTCTGCTCTTCAAATACACCAGAGAATTCACACTGGAGAGAAACCTTTTGAATGTAAACATTGTGGAAAGGCTTTTAGAAGTAGATCTGATCTTCATAAACATCAGAGAATCCACACTGGAGAGAAACCTTATGTTTGTGAACATTGTGGAAAGGCCTTTAGCAGTAACTCTGCTCTTCGAATACATCAAAGAATTCACACTGGAGAGAAACCTTTTGAATGTAAACAGTGTGGAAAGGCTTTCACTCAGAGGGGTCATCTTGCTGCACATCAGGCAATCCACAATGGAGAGAAACCTTATGAATGTAAACAATGTGGAAAGGCTTTTAGAAGTAGCTCTGATCTTCGAAAACATCAGAGAATCCACACTAGAGAGAAACCTTTTGAATGTTAACAATGTGGAAAGGCTTTTAGAAGTAGCTCTTCTCTTCATAAACATCAGAGAATTCACACTGGAGAGAAACATTATGTTTGTGAACATTGTGGAAAGACCTTTAGAAATGTCTCTATTCTTTGAACATCAGAGAATCCACAATGTGGAAAGTCTTTTACAGTGAGAGCCTCTCTTGTTGCACATGAGGTAATCCACACTGGAGCAAAACCTTATGAATGTACAGAATATGGAAGGACTTTCACAAATCTTTCTGAACATCAGAATCTGAAATGAAGAGCAAACTCATCAATTTCTCATCAAACTCATCAAAATAAAAATCATCAATTGGGAAATGGCTGAGTAAATTGTAGCATATGATTGTAATGGAATACTGTTATTTTGTAATTAATAAAGAGAAGGAGGAGCTCAGAAAAACCTAGAAAGACTTGATAACTGATGCAGAACAAATTTAGCAGACCTAAGAGATTATGTTAATTGCATCCAGATCCTACCCTGCCCAGTGGGGTTAAATGGATGTGTGGGGGTCTAGGAATATAAATTCGGGATAGAATGAGTTAAGGATTAGCTAAAAGATGGGAATTTTGATACAAGCCCTGGGAGAGGATTCTGGGAAGGAGAGAGGAATTGTGGGAGTGTGAACTGACAATAACTGATTTCCTTCCTTCTGGGATTTCTACTGAACTGGAAGGAGGTTTGACTCTCTGACTGAATTTCTATTAAGCTGAAGGAGGTTTGGCTCTGAGAGATTTTCCCTAGATAGTCAAAATTTTGTGGAAAAAAATTTTGACTTCTTGGTAGAGAATTTACTTGGAGAGAGCCATTTTCCCTGAGTACAGAGATCATCTGCCAGTGATCCATCTGCCAGAAATCCTCTTGGTCTAAGGTAATCCAAAGATTTTCATCTGTGACTTTGGGTTTCTTAGTGCAGCCAAACCCAGACCTTTGCCTTTCCTTTTTGTTAGTCACTAGTGGGTACATCAGATTAGAATTAGATAGTGGGGGAATAGGCAGGGCCCAGAGAAGAAATAGAAAGTTATCCTTTTGCAGGGGTCTTAGAAGTTGGGTGGAGGTACCTTTAAGAATGTTGGGGTCTTACCTACCTGTTTCCCTTACTCACTTTATGAAATAAACTTTATTTTTTATAAGTCAAGGAGTTTGTGCTTTACTGGCCCTGGGGAGTTCCTAGGTGGGTTGTATCATCTCACATCCCTGTAGGACAGTTTGCTATTACAGGGGGTATGAGCTAGAGGATGGAGTGGAATTATCTGCTCTGTGTGTGTGTGTGTGTGTGTGTGTGTGTGTATCTATCCTTGTAGCTGCCATGTTGTATGTGTGCATCAGGGAGATTATGTAGGATGTGTCCAGATCTTGCCATGACCACTGGGTTAAATGGACGGGGTGCGGGGTATGAGCCAGATGAAAATGATCTGTGTGTATGGAGGGGGCAGTGAGATGCTTGGGGTGTAGACAAATGGTACAGTAGGGAAAATGCTAGATTTGAAGTCAGAGAATATACATTCAAATCTTGACTCTTTCTATCAGTTTCACCCAAGACAAGCTTTTCCAGTTTCCCCATATGTAACATAAAGCCCATGCTAGACCTATAATCTTTTGACCCTTCTGGGCCTCAGTTTCCTCATCTGTAAATGAGAAGTTGATTAAATGGTCTTCTAAGGCTCTTTACAGTGCAGGATTTAGGCAAATTGCCACAGGGACCAGGAGAAGACTTTCCAAATCCCTTCCCATGGAGTGGGGTGAGGTGGCTGCAGACCTGGCTACTGTTCTGTGCTATTTAGCCTGGGTCTTAGGTGTGCTCCTGGCCCCAGCTCCTACCCCCATAGGGCCAGTTCTTGGCACCAGTGAGTTGGAGAGACATTCACTGCCTGGAACTGGCCAAGAATGGGCAGGCAGGGCTTAACTGAACTAGAATCACTGATCAGGAGGCATATATGACTGGAGCATGAGTGTCTGTGAGCCAGGGGATTTGGCTGTCTGGGGAGGGAGGAGGGAAGAACCAGAAAGAGAAGGGGCTGGTCCCTTTACAAAGATATGAGCACCCCAGCCCTGGCCCACCCTCACCCATTTGCTGGCAGGGAAGGTCTTTTAGGGGCATGCCTGCCCTTTCCTTTTCCTTCCTCTGGTGTGGTGCCCAGGGCCAGAAAGCAGCCTTCAGCTATTTCCCCTTCATTTTTCATGTCTGGAGGAAGGATAGAACTACCTTCAGAAAGCAGAGATGGAAGTTGGAGCTTCCTCCCCCCAGGGCATTTGGTCTAGGAAAGGAGATGAGATGTGCACACACACACACACACACACACACACACACACACACACACCAGGTTAAATGCCAGTACAAAACAAAAATATAGGAGCTCTGAGAGGCTGTATAGAACAGCTGAAGACAGCTGATAAGGGCCCTGAACAAGGGAGCCAGCAGTCCTTATGGCCTGGACCACTGGAGGGAGGCAGGGAGAGGACTTCACTCTGGGGGCCCTGAAGAGAGCCCAGGCTTTGAAGGCAGGGAGTGAATTGGAAGTCCAGCTTAGCTGCTTTCTCTCTGACCTTTGGCAAATCTCTTCTGCTCTCTGGACCTCAGTTCCCTTCTGTAATGTGAAAGTGTTGGACCAAATCATGGATCTTCAAAAATGTTTCAGGGACCTCTGGGGTTCCCCAAGACCTTCTCAGGAATTTGTGAGGTCCAAACACCCTCTCATGATATTGAGACAGCTTAATTTCTAATATTGTAGATACCTGTAGCTATAGGAATTTTTAAACGTTTGTGAAAGGGAATTTCTTTATTTTAACTTAATCAAGAACTTTGGAGTGCTCCCCCTTTTTAACTCAATCAGTCAAGAACCTGTGAATTCTTTTGGTAAGTGTTCACACCCTCAAAAACTCAAACAGTCAGGAACTTGTAAATTCTTTTTGATAAGTGTTCACACCCTCAGAAACTCAATCAGTCAGGAACTTGTGAATTCTTTTGATAAGAGTTCACACACTCAAAAACTCAAACAGTCAGGAACCTGTGAGTTCTTTTTATAAGAGTTCACACCTTCAGAAACTCAATCAATCAACTAGGAACTTGTAAATTCTTTTGATAAGTGTTCACACCCTCAGAAACTCAATCTCTCAGGAACTTGTGAATTCTTTTGGTAAGTGTTCACACCCTCAAAAACTCAATCAGTCAGGAACTTGTGAATTCTTTTGGTAAGTGTTCACACCCTCAAAAACTCAAACAGTCAGGAACCTGTGAGTACTTTTTATAAGTGTTCACACCCTCGGAAACTTAATTAACCAGGAACTTGTAAATTCTTTTGATAAGTGTTCACACCCTCAGAAACTCAATCTGTCAGGAACTTGTGAATTCTTTTGGTAAGTGTTCACACCCTCAGAAACTCAATCTGTCAGGAACTTGTGAATTATTTTGGTAAGTGTTCACCCCCTCAGAAACTTAATTAACCAGGAACTTGTGAATTCTTTTGATAAGAGTTCATATCCTCAGAAACGTACTTAACCAGAAACTTGTGAATTCTTTTGGTAAGTGTTCACACCCTCAGAAACTCAATCAGTCAGGAACCTGTGAATTCTTTTGATAAGAATTCACACCCTCAGAGGATAGGAGGTAGATCCCACAGACACTGCCCCCTGGGCAGTGCTAAGCCATTTGGAAGCTGTGATTGGTTCCAATGCAGTGAGAGAAGGAGATAGGAAGTAATGTGAGGAAATGACCAGAAAATGTGAGACTGAATAGAAGAAGCCATTCCTTCCTTCCTTCCTTGGCTCTTTGAGGAGGATTCTGCATGTTTCTGTGCTCAAGGCTTTCTGGTTGAATGACTGTAACTGAGAGAAGAGGCTGACACTGGTGAGACCCATTTTGAAGAGGTTATTGAACTTCCATGTAGAGACTGGGGCCTAAGGGAGCTTTTGTTGGAGTTGAGCTGAATTTCTTTTGATCGGCAACTATAGGGTATTTAGCTAGGGAATATTTTATACTTCCCTCTTACATTTCTCTCTTACTGTATTTATATTAAATTAGTAAGAGTACTAACAACAGGTTTTTCTGACTTAAGGATTAATATTTTTATAAACAGAGACCATAACAATTCATATATTTGTCATACCTAATTTTAAATAATACAAGTTTAAGGTCTTTTAAAAAAAACCCTAACCCTTTTTTTTAGTATTAATTCTAAAACAGAAAAGTGGCAAGGGTTAGGCCATTGTGGTTAAGTGACTTGCCCAGGGTCACGCAGATAGGAAGTGTCTGAGGTCAGATTCAAACCCAGGTCCTCCTGAGTCCAGACCTGTTGCTCAAGGTATCTATTGTACTACTTAGGGGGATCCCTGTAAATTGGCCTTGGGAATAAGATGTTTTAGGATAGATGACAGGTCCATTCCCATGTATATTTCCACCTATCCTTCAGTTCTGAGAATGAATATCTGGTGATGGAGAAAGCAGGTTCCCCCTACCCCCAGGATACCTTCTTTTAGTTCTTGGGACAGGGATTAGAAATTCCAAGACTCTCCATGAGAGAGGACCTCAGTTCCAATTTCATCTCTCCCAGTTATTAGCTGGTGTTACCTTGGAAAAGTCACCGAGTCTCCACGAATCTCAGTTTCCTTAGCTGTATAATAATATGATTGAACTATCTGACCCTGAGATATCTCTTGATTTCTAAATCAATAGTGATCCTCTGATTCCTTTCCCAGTTCTCTAGTTGCTTTGTTAAGTCTACATTGTTTCTCAAAGCCCCTCCTTTGGGGCCAGCCAACTGACCTTAGAAGGGAACTAATTCCATTTTCTCACCTTGGCTGGGTGGAGGTAGTCCCATGACTTTTATCCATCTACCCTCTCTTTAGCTACAGTCACCTCTGTGTCTGGGGTAGGGACCAGGATGGAAGTTATCTGTGCTCATATGAAATAGGAAGGATTGGCTTGTCTACCTTGTGTGTGTATCTGGACTATCCATCAGAAGAAGGAGTAAGAAGGGATGGGGATCAGAGCTGGGGCATCCCCAGTTCTCTGCTCAGCCCCTAATTTGTGGAGTCGCCAGGCTCTGAACCACTCTTCATTTTATGTAGCGTCTTTTATTCATTAAACAAACCCCAGACACTTAGCCTTAGTGCCTCTATGGCCAGTCCTGCCGTAGTGCTCAGATTGCGGGAGCTGGAGCAGAGATCTCAGTCAAGGAAGGTCTTACCCCCATTGGACAAAGACGGGCCTCTCAGCCTATTGGCTTCCTCTCCCACCTCCTTAGTGACCTCTTAGCCTCTCCCATTCACCCACATACTTTCAAAGTCTCAGATCCAGATGATGTAGGGGAGCCATGGGGCATGTTGAAAGAGTGTGGCAAATTGAATTTTGAGGATTTCAACGCTTATTGACTCCATCTGCCTTCAGGCTCACTAGGACCCTCAGCTGAAGGCCACCAGAGAAGAGGCCCCAGTGATGCTCAAGGACTTCCTTCATGGGATAAAGAACAGAGGGAGGTTATGAATCTGGCCCCTGACCAGCTGTGACCTTGGGCAAGTCATTGCCTTCTCTGGCCTGGGTTTCATCCTATAAAAATGAGAGGGTCCCATCCAATTCTTACACATTCTGTGATCCTGCTCTTTGATTCCATCAGAGAGAAAATGTCCCCAGGACTCGATGAGAGACAGACCTCCAGACCCACTTGTGTTTACCAAAGGCCCCTCCTGAAAGTCGATATATTGACTGGAGTGCCTTAGTGTGCATTATGCATCCCTGGGTCTCTCTCCAAAGCTGTAAATCATCTATCCTGGGGGCCTGGGTTTCTGTTTCCTAGCATCATTTGCCTCCTACATACTGAGAGCAGGAGAAAGGAAGGAGAGAGAGACAGAGAGAGAGAGAGAGAGAGAGAGAGAGAGAGAGAGAGAGAGAGAGAGAGAGAGAGAGAAAGAGAGAGAGAGAGAGAGAGAGGGGAGAGAGAGAGGAGAGAGAGAGAGGAGAGAGAGAGAAAGAGAGAGAGAGAGAGAGAGAGAGAGAGAGAGAGAGAGAGAGAGAGAGAGGGGAGAGAGAGAGGAGAGAGAGAGAGGAGAGAGAGAGAGGAGATAGTAAAGAAGAAACACTGTCAGTATTCTGCTCCTAAGAGTTCAGAGGTTATTTCTCTCATTGCAGAGAACAGAGACTCCTTGTATTAGATAATGAAAGGGGCACTCAAGTTGGAGTGAGAAGATCTGGGTTCAAATCTAGCTTCTGATGAAGCAGTTTTTAGGCTTTTACAATGTTCCAGACATTCTGCTAAGCATGGATGATACACAAACAAGCCAAGAAGCCATAGTCCCTGTCCTGTAGGAGCTTACCTCCTAACAAAGGAAAGCTGGTAAGGGGGAGGGAGGTGCCGACAAGGGGCAGTGAGCAGGAAGTGAAGTGAGACCTGGATCCTGGTGAGATCATAGGGAAGCTTGCCAGCCAGCATGCAGAGTGGTACCGTGGATGTAGTCTGAGCTTTTGTGGGCAGGAGATAAAGGCGATGGCCTAAGGGAGGCTGGAGGGCTAAGCTCACCAGCCAGATGCCTGTGAGCCCAGCTGTGTGACCTTAGGCAAGTCCAGACTTCAGTGGGGCTGGTCTAGGCAACTTCGAAGGCCCCTTTGTGCTCTAAATCTATGGTCTTCTGATCCATTGGCAAAGGGCGTCACCAACGTAAATCTCTGATTGGACAGTGCTGCTCTCGTAGAGCAGTAAGGGAAGGCTGGACCTTGGACTACAGTGGCTGGACCATTCTGCTCTCCCCTAGATGGGGATCTCACCCAAGCACCGTACTTTCACTGGACAGACATTTATGAATTAGCTCTTAGTACCCTGCTAGGCTCCAGGGAGAGGGTGGGATAAGTAGAGATAAGTCTCCCCCTCCTGGACAGCCCTAAACTCTGGTTTAATTCATTTCTCTTGGACCAAGAGGTCATAAAATCTTGAAGAGGGGAAGAGACTTATCCAAGGTCACACAGAAAAGGAAATTTCTTCTTCTGACTCCTGAGCTTGGTTGGGGGCTGTAGGGACACTTGAGTCTGTGCCTCTGTGAAGCTTCCACTCACTGCAATGGGAGAATAGTTGAAGGCAAATGAATCACAAAGTCTAGGATGAGACTCTTAGAGATGGAAAGGACTTTGGAGGTGGCTCAACCCACCAGCCTCAGTGAGTGGGATGTGGACACTCAAGTGCTCTGGGGACTTCTGTGAGGGGAGGCATCATTGTGATGCCAAAAGAAGGCTTCTCGGAGGAAGTGGGCTTGATCCAAAGGAGAAGCAAGGACAACATTAGGGCTGTCCACCCTGCCTCCCTTTCCTCATCAAGGAGGGCCTTCCAGAACGAAGGGGAAATGTGACCTTTGGTTTCTAGAATGGTTAAGGTTTCCCTGGAACCCCCTGGACCTCTAACCCTCATCAGATGTCTTCCTTGGGCACTTGAGTTGCTATGCAAGGAAAATTGTCCATCTTACAGTTGGGGAAACTGAGGTCTTTCAGGGAGCAGACAGGGAAAGGCTTGAAACCACATGGACTTCTTGACTCTGTGGTGCCCAGCCAGAGTTGCTCACTTCCCTCTCCCATCTGTGACCTGGGCTTATGAGTGGATACAAGTCAGCACCAGGATCTTCAAGGCGAGTTTTCTCCTCTTGACACTTTGTTCAGTATTAACATTGAGGGGTGTCGCCTTGGAGCTAGAGATACCTCGGCCAGGCTGAGGTGGCCAGGGTAGTGGCCAGCCAGGCCTGAGGAGATTGTCCCTGCAGCCGGCTGCCCACTGGCCCTCTGGAGGAATGGCCACCACCAAGTTCATCTGAATTCCTGCCTGGCAATCAGGATCTTTCCATGCATTGGCCAGGCCAGTCCAACTTTTCCCACCTAGAACATGGTATATTACCCCCAATCCTGAGGTCTGAACATCAGTCAGACTCTGCTGCTCTCAGATGGATTGTGCTCTGGGAAAGGACGTGGTTAGACTAGCATAGAATTCACGTTGGGGCACTCACTACTTGTTCTGGCAGCCTAGTTCATTATGGGAGGGCACTAGAGACAGCAAGTTACGTCAGAGGGTTAGACTTGTCATCAGGAGAGGCCAGAGTTCGAATCTCACCTCTTCCAGGTCACCCTGGGCTAATTGGTTAACCCTTCAGTGTCTCTGATTTTCACCTTTAAGTGAGGACCATAATAGCAATGAGCCTGTAAAGTGCCTCAACCTTTTAAAGTGCTCTGTAAATACCCATTATTGTTGGTTACTTAAAATTCTTATATCATTGGACTTTGTAACTTCTACCCACTAGGCTAGTGGAGTATCAGAGACCAGCTTCCTTCCTTTTCTACATGGCAACATTTTAGACAGACAATATAATTTTCTCAGATTTTCAGAGTTCTAGGAGACCATGACCATAGTCCTGATTTCTTGCTAATGGGATATAGCCAATTAAGGATAATAATAAATAATGAGGCAGTCAGGAGGTGCAGTGGAGAGAGGGTCAGGTCTGGAATCAAGAAGACATGAATTCAAATGCAGCCTCAGATACTTATTTACTAGTTATGTGATCCTGGACCAGTCACTTAACCCTATTTGCTTCAGTTTCCTCATCTGTAAAGTGAGCTGGAGAAGATACTCTAATATCTCTGCCTAGGAAATCCCAAATAGGGTCATGAAGAGTTGGGCACAACTGAAACAAATAATTAATAATAGTAGCCAGTATTCCTATTGAGAGATTTATTGGCTCACTTTATCCTCATAATTATAATTCTAGAAGGTAGGTGCTGTTATTCTCATTTTAGAGAAGGGGAAACTGAGGCAGAGAGAAGTTAAATGATTTGCCCTGCATTAGACAGTTACAAAAGATTGGAAGCAGGACTTGAACTCTGGTCTGTTTTTGACCCCCTGTGCCATCCGGCTGCCACAAGGAATCAGGATGATTAAGGAATGAATAAGAATTTAGCAGGCAGAAGGGGTTGGTGTAGGAAGTAGCTTGAACAAAGTTATGCTAAGACTAGAAGAGGTTGGGGATAGATAATGAGTGCTTCAGTCTAGCCAGATAGTAGGGGAGAGACTGCAGGGGAATAGTCAGAAACAAAACAGAGAGTGTGGAGTGCCACTAAGTTGTGGATGACCCCCAATTCTAAGGTATTTGAACTTGGCTCTTTAATCAGGAGGGATTTAGAATACTTTTTCATGTGATTATTGATAGTTTTGATTTCATCATGTGAAAACTGCCTATTCGTCTCCATTGACCATTTATTGATTGGGGAATGCTTGATTTGTTTTTTTGTAAATTTGACTTAGTTTCTTATTTATTTGGGAAATTGAACCTTTGTCAGAGAGTTTTATTAAAAAAAAGTTCTCCCAGTTTGTTGCTTTCCTTCTAATTTTGGTTGCATTGGTTTTGTTTGTACATAAACTTTTTAATTGGCCATAATAAAATTCATTCATTTTACATTTTGCAAAGTTCTCTATCTCTTACTTGGTCTTAAATTCCTTCCTTTTAAACATGGCTCTTTGAGCAGGCAAGGTCTCTTCAGCAGGGGCGTGAGATGGGCCAGGAAGATGGAATCTGGGGGCAGCTGGAAGATGGGTTGGAGTGGGGAGAGCGAGGAGGTGGGCAAGGTTCTTGGGATGTTACTGCTACATCCTGCAGAGGGATGGACTGTATCAGCACAAGGACGGTGGATGGAGGAGATTTTTCAGAGGTAGAATTTCTGGGCTTTGGGATAGGGCTCTGGGAGGTGCCAGAGCAAGGAGAATGGGGAGCTCTGGCATCTGGAAGGAGTGTGTCAGGGTATCCATGGGAGGCAGGAGTGGGGACACCCCAGCCTGGCCTTTCCCTTTTCCCTGTCCCCCTACTCCCCCTCCTGCGGGGGGCTCTACCCTCCTGGAGCCAAAGAAGGCTGGAGCCCCACGTCAGGAAGGGTTAGCATTAAGTGATGGGTTTAATGTCATTAGAACAAATGCACCATCTGCCATTCTCACCAGAAGTTACATAATCCTCCTGCTGAGAGAATGTTCTTGGAAAACCAGGGTAGAGGCGGCTGATGGGCCGGTGGGGAGCGGCGAGTTGTGTGCCCGCTCCCTGCTGCAGCCTTCGGTCTGGGAGTGGGAGGTTCCACCTTCTTCCTCCTCAGGGGGATTTCTGGGGACCCTGGTGCCTGGACCACAGCATCACCAGCTCCCCAAGGCTTCGGGGGAGGAGGGGAGGCTGCTCACTCGCCCCCCTCAGACCCCTCTGCCCCCTTTCAGCCTCCGTGTGGCATGAGGCTTGGCCCTGGGCTTCTGAAAAGCAGAGCCTCAGTAGAACTTGGGCCCTGGGCCCCTTGCCAGCTTGGATTGCCACTTCAGCAAGAACAGTTTGCAGGCCTTCCTTCGCCCCTCCCAGGCCTGGGCGGGAAGCCAGGGGCTCAGGCTCTTCTTCCTCAGTGATTCCAGGACACTTGCCTTCCCCTGGGGGTGGGGGCAGAAGCAGTCCCCCGAGGAGTGGAAGGATGGAGCTCTGCTGCCTCCCGAGGTGCTCGCTCCCTTCAGGAGGTCCTTGCTTAATATCCATTATTAGTAACTATAAATAATATATGTATATTATTTAACACGTGAATGAGTTCATCTTTTGCTCCCTTTAATGGTCTCTTTGCTCCTTTCCAGCCCCCCTCTGGCTTCCTGCCTTTGGCTGGCAGCCCCCCCCCCCATTTATTTTCCCTCTAGCCCCATTCCCGAGGTGGGAAGGGAAGGAAAGCGGCTGCTGGCTACTCCCAATGTCTCCAGCCTTCGGATCATAGAACACCAGGCTTCTCATGTTCTCACGTCTCTCCTTGCTGGCTCTCCATCATCTCTGGTCTCTGGACCTTTGTCTTGGAGGGAGGCTGTGCTCCCCTCTTTTTCTTCTTGTGTCTATCGTGTATCTATTTGCCTTTGGGGCAGCAAGGTGGCCATTGCGACCTCAGATACGTCCTCCATGTGTGACCCTGGGCAAGTCACTTCACCCTGCTTGCCTCAGTGTCCTCATCTGTCAGATGAGCTGGAGAAGAAAATGGTAAACCACTCCAGTAGCTTTGCCAAGAAAACCCCAAATGGGGCGAGAACATAGATCGCAAAATGCCAGAAAACCATTATTGAAATTGTATCAACATGTCATCTGGAATAATTAATCAATTAGTGAGTTAGTTAATTAAACTCCCAGAGGGGGTCCGAAAGAGTTGGATGTGACTGAAATAGCTGAAGAGCACATTTCTGGCACGGCTTATTTCTTTCTTTAGAATTGAAGCTTTTTGAGGGCAGAAACCATTTCCTTTTGGTAGCTGTATTGCCAGTTCTTAGTACCATACCTGACATATGATCAATAAATAACTGCTTAGTGATGGATGGATTGGTTCCAGAACTATAAGGGACCTCAGAAGCCATCTAGTTCAACCTCCACATTTTCTACAAGGGAAACTGAGGCTCAGGGAGGAGAAGAAACTGATTTAAAGTCAATCAGTCTAGTGAGTGGCAGAGACCACACTAGACTGGAATATGGACCTCCCTGGACTTTCTGTCTTGAGCTCTCACCCCACTAGCCTCCTCCAAACAAATTGGGTCCCTACTGTGGCATTCAGTCACCCAAGGTATGATTTGTTAATGGGTCTTGGGGATAATTTGATTCCTGGTCTAGATTATAAGCTCTCTGCAGGGAGGGAATCAAAGAATCTTAAGAGAGTTGGAAGGAATTTCAGAAGCCATTGAGTCCAACCACTCACTGACCCAGAATCCTCTGACAAGTAAGTGGTCTATAGCCTTTGCTGGAAGAATGAAGGAGGGGCAGCTAGGTGGCTCAGTGGATCGAGAGTCAAGCCTGGAGATGGGATTCAAATGTATCCTCAAATACTTTCTAGCTGTGTGACCCTGGATAAATCACTTAACCCCAATCACCCAATCCTTACTACTTTTCTGTCTTAGAACCAAGAACTTAGAGTTTAGTATCTGATTCTAAGATGGAAGGTAATGGTTTAAAAAAAGAATGAAGGGGCAAGTACCTATTAACTCCCAACGTGTTCCTGTTGCTCAGCAAGGAAGTCTTTGTCTTTTTCTTTTTAAGAAACAAAATAAGAATTAAACATTTTTTTCATGGAGGTCTTTTGTTTTGTGTTGCTCTCATTTTGAAATATACTCCTCCTCCTTCCCTACCCAGTGAGCCATCCCTTGTAACAAAGATTAGAAATGAAAAATGAAAGAAAAAAGCCGGGAGCCCACACATCGCATCAGCTGAAGCTGCCAGTCTATGCCATTCATTGTGGTTCTCCGCTTTTCTTTACGTTGAGCTGAAACAGGCTTCTCTGCCACTGCTTTTGTATTTCCCCCTGGTACCTGACATGCTGTTTTGTACATAGTAGGTGTTCACTTCGAAGTTGGCAGTCGATGGATTGACAGATCTGGGATTTTTACATCCATCCAGCTTCTCACTTTCCTTTTTCAGGCAGATCCCAGAAACGTAGCAGTTGGAACATTGAAAGAGAGAGAGAGAGAGAGAGAGAGAGAGACAGACAGACAGACAGACAGACAGACAGACAGAGAAAGAGACAGAGAGAGAAAAAGAGAGAGCGAGCCAGCACTGTGTTGTGAAGTGTGCCCCAGTTGCTTGCAGATTAACTCCACCTGGGATGAGAAGGGAGAATCCACAGCCCAGAGTCAGCCCAAGGAGGGGAAGCTGCCAGCGTGATTGCCGGAAGGTCATGCTCTAAACCCAGAGAACTAAGCCCATTAGTCAATAAGTCATTTATTACACTCTTGGTGGCATCCTCTTCTGCTTCCTGTGTAGTTTGCTAAGGGAAGGGGAAGAGGATTCTTATGAGGATCAGCTAAGGATATGACCTCTTCTGGTAAAGGAAAAGGAGCATGTCTTGAAATATCGTAGCACTGTGAAACAGAGCCCTGGCTTTGGAATTGGAGGACCCAAGTTCCTCTCCTGTCTCTGTTACTACTTGAGTGACCTCTGTTAAATCATTAAGTTTCTCTGAGGGTCAGCTTCTCTCTGTTGATGGATATAACAATCTTGGCCCTGCCTCCTTCATAGGGATCATCTTGCGTTTTATAAACTCTAATACTCTCGCTAGATGTTCTGAAATTGTCTTCAGGTCCCATCTGAAGTCTAGTGGAAAGAGCACTTTATTTGGAATCCAAAGGCCTGGGTTCAAATGCTGGCTTTACTATTTACCAGCAAGTCAGTTCAATTCTTTAGACTTCAGTTCCCTCATGGGTACTCTGAAGGAGTTTCACTAAGCTGCCTTCCTTGAATCTAAATCCAAATCCCAGAATCCTTTAGAACCCATCCCTGTATAAGAGGATATCTAGCAATGGGGAACTCACTATCTTCTGGTATATCCTGGTCCATTTTTGGATACTTCTTATCATTAGGAAGTTTTTCTTTGTGTTGGGTCTGTAAGTTTGGCCAGTTGCTGCTAGCGTCACACCCTAAAACCAAGCAGAACAAGCCTCATCCTTCCTTTCTGTATATGCCATACCTATAGCTCCTTGAAGATGGCATCCAATCCAGCTTAAGTCCAAATATTTCTTTCAACTGTTCTCTGTATGGCAGGACATCCAGACCTCCCACCATAGTAGGTGCCCTCCTTCAGGCTATACCAGCGCAACCACTTATTGTCTCTTCTCTCCCTCTGATCCATCTCCTAATCCTGAGGCCATCTTCCACACCCAGCCTCAATTCCTTTACTTTTTTCTTATACGACATTGCAAATAGGATCAACCAACCAATCAGCAAGCATTTATGAAGCACCTATTTTGTGCTGAGACATGGCAGATAGAGTACCGGGTGGATTTTGTAGCCTGGAAAACTTCATGCAAAGAAGGTTCTCATCTGTATTGTTAGAAAGTTTCCTCACCAGGGAGTTCTCTGTACTGATGAAATCACAAGTCCAGTCCCCTATCTTATTCCTACTAGGCGTCATACTAGGTGCTTGGGTTAGAAAGACAAAATGGAACAATGGACAATGGAACAATGAACTTACATTCCTTTGAGGAGCCAACAGGAACACAAATAAATGTGGGCGAGAGATGTACCAAATGGACAGCTCTGTAAGGGACCTTAGGGTTTCTCTCTGGATCTTCTCCCATGGGGTCATTCTGTGCTTTGCACATAGTAGGTACTTAATGACTAGATGAAGAGTCAGTGTATAAAGCTCTAGGGCTACAAAGATAGCTTAGTTTCCCCAAATGTAACATGAAGGTGTTGGAATGGACCTCTGGGATTCCTCCTATCCCCTGTATGTCATCTAGACCTGTCGGATGATCTGGTTCTTAATCCTGAAAAGAGAGGGGAGGGTTGGTCCATAGTGTAGACATGAGGACACATTCTCCCTGACTGGCCTCTGCAGAAAGGGGGACCATCTCAGGGTCCTAGAACCCTAGGCCAGAAGAGCTGCTGGATCAGCCTGCCTAGTCCTATTGCACTATTCTCTTTTCCATTTGGAAAACCCTCATCCTCTTCCTCTTCCACCAGTCTAAATCCTACCTATCGGTCAGTGTCTAGGTCTGGGCCTCCCTTCTTTATGGAGCCTTCCCTAGGGGGTATACCCTTACCCACAGGCCATCTTCTTCCCTTTTCTTGGCCTCCTACAACCGTATCATCTAAACTACGCCTCGGACCCTTAGCAGCTACATCCTGGTGATGTTGTGAGTCTGAAAATGGCTTGTCTCTATGCCTGGGCTGTAAGTTCCTCGGAGGCAGGATCCTGCACCCTAACCTGTTTCTTTGGCCCCATCCTTTCCCCTGAGCTTTCTGAAGGAGCCATTTAATGGAGATTTACTAAAGGAGGGATTGAGCCTGAGGAGACTACACTACCTCTGCTAGAGAGCTGAGTGTGTATTCACCTGGGTGGGGTTACTCATGCCAGACTGGGGAGCCCATTAAATTATCTCTGTTGGGGAGAGAGGCTGCCTGCTGGTCTATTTTTAGTCCTAAGCCGAGTTTATTAACTATGAGTTAGTATGGCAGCAGTAAGAGAGGCAGGAGCTTGGAAGGTGATTGTAGAAGAAGGAAGGAGCTTCCCTTGTAGGGTTCTTGATCAAGGGGATGAGAGAGAGGGCAGTGCAAGGACCTCTGGGCACCTGAAACCTCCAGCTTGTCCCTTGGGCTTGGGAAGAGAATTTCACCCAGTTTGGGGCATTCTGAGCTTGAGTGCTTAAAGCCCCCCAAGTGGGGGGCAAAGAGGGGCTGATCCAGGCGGGTCACCAAATGAGGATAGCAGAAGAGCAGAGATACCATGAGAGATGGGCCAACCCAGGGTTAGGGAGACAATATGAACTGGGAGTTATTGAGGACCATCTTTAATCATCTTTTTTTCTGGTATGAGCTTTTCCTTTGTGCTCATATTAGGTGCTTGCATGCCCATCACTGGACTTTCTTACCCTTCTTGGGAGGGCCTCTCGTTATGCCAGGTTGGTCTGCTGTCATGATGTTCCAAAACCAACCCAAAGTGAGGATCAACTTGGTCTATACTCCCAAGGTCCCATTTCTTCTCCATCCCGCTGCAAATACCTCTCAACCCAACTGGTCACTTAGTTGAAGGCTAAGCATTCTTAGTAGTTCCTATCATAAAGTGCCACCAGGCAGGAGGAAGGAAGTAGACTAGAAGTTAGTACCACTGGAAATCCAGTAATAGGATCTTCATTGCTCATAGGGCGATATTACTCTTTGACAACTCAACGCCAGCTCTCTTCGCTTATCTCCTGCTGTTAAAAGGGAGAAGCAATGTTGAAAATAGGCCAGACATTCAGATATTTCCTTGTGGTATAACCCTGGGCAAGTCATTTAACTCTCATTTCCCAGCCTTTACTGCTCTTCTGCCTTAGAATCAATACACAGTATTAATTCTAAGATGGAAAGAAGGAAAGAAAGAAATGAACAAAGAGAAAGGGGGAAGGAAGGAAGAAAAGAGGGAGGGAGAGAGAGATGGAAGGGAAAGAAGAAAGGAAGAAAGAGAGATCAAGAGAAAGGAAGAGGAAGAAAAAAGATAAAGAGAAAAAAGAGACAGAGAAAGGAAGGAGAGAGAAAGAAAGATAGGAGGAGAGAGACAGGAAGAAAGAAGGAAAGAATGAAAGAAAGAGGAAGGAAGGGAGAAGGAAAGAAAGAGAGAGAGAGAGAGAGAGAGAGAGAGAGAGAGAGAGAGAGAAAGAGAGAGAGAGAAAGAGAGAGAGAGAGAAAGCAACAAGATTTTTGCAACAGCCAGAATATACAGACACTAGAATAAGTATTTATTGTCAAAAGAGTTGGGTTCAAATTTGTATCTCCCACTTCTTCTGTGACCTTGGACAAATTATTTCCCCTCTATTGGCCTCAGTTTCCACATCTGTAAAATGGAGGAGAGGTGAACTAGCTGTCTCTGTGGCTCCTTCTAGCACTGAATCTTTGGTCTTACATCTGAAATGGCTTGTCCAGTTGGGTAGAGATAGAGAATATGCCCATGTAGAGGGACAAGTGCCCACAGGAAGCCTGTATCACTTCCTATTGAACTCCAGTTACTTGGTGAAAAGCTGCTGTTCCTGTAACAAATGGGAAGCCAACTGAGCTGACCTGAATCTTGAGTTTTTAAATAAATAAGCTATTCCCCCCAAAATAACAGCTCTGACTGGCCTCCGCCTCCCCTGGAAGCCTGATTGGCCTTGGCAGCCTTATGTGGTGAAAAACACACTAGGTGTAGATTCAGAGAACTTAGGTGGAGTCTTGGCTTTGCCACGTGACAAGCCAAAGGACCCTGGGCAAGAGGCTCAGCATCCGTCTGAGGACTTCAGTTCCATCATCTGTAAAATGGGACAATACCCACACTACCTGCCTCTCAGAGCAATCGTTTTGTAAACGGCCAAACCCTTCACAAATAGCACTTATTCTTGCCATTCTGCTCTCTCTCCTTATGATTCATTGTCTTTATCCCTCGCCTCTCTCCTCCCACCTCCAAAAAAAGGCAACCTTCGCACCCGTGCTGCTGAAGACGTCGCCGTGGGGACCCTCTCAGACCGACTTCTGTCGGCAGACGGACGTCAGCTCTCGGCAGCCGGCCCGGCCCGGGGCCTCTAATGAGAACCAGCCCCTGTGTGCTGACAGCTGGGGGACGCTCTGAAAGGGCAGGCTCAGTTGGAGGGGAGGGGGAGGCGGCTTTAATCAGGGATGGCGGCTGCAGTGGGGGGATGTGGGGGGTGAATTCTTTTCCTTGTGTTTCTGGGCACTCATTGAAGTGGCCCGTTCCCTCCTGGGGAGAGAGTGGAGTTTTAAAAAGAGGCTGGAGCTGGAGTGCCTTTGCCCATTGGGCCAGACCCTTCCTTTGTTGCTTCTGGGATGAGGACTGGGAGGAGGGAGGCCACCGGCCCCTCTCTGGAGAGCCAGGAGGGCTCTGGCATCCCCTAGACCGGGGGGCCAAACCCTCATTTTGTGTCCTGAATCGTGTGTTGTGGGGCAGGGCTGGGGGAGTGGGTCTGCCTGTTCTGATAGGACGGGTCAGGCTTCCGGAGGCAGAGCTCAATTTTCTCATTTGTTCATTCACAGAATGAGTGTATTTAGAAGTGAAAGGGACCTGCGCGTAAAGATCAGTCCATCTGGATCTCCCCTGTGTGCCAGGCACTGTGCAAGGCTCTGGGGCATGCAATGCCAGGAGGAACGTCCACGTTGTTAGCCGATGAGCAGCCATTGGCTGGGCACCCATTCTGTAGACATGACGATAGTGAGAATGAGGAAAGCCTCTTCCACTTGTCTAGCTCTTCAGGCTAGGAGCACTCGGGGAGAACTTGGGAGCCACGGGACCTCGTTGCAGTGGTGGCTCTGCTGCGTGCTACCTTATTGACCCTGGACGAGTCACTTCACTCTCTGTGCCTCAGTTTCTTCATTTGTGAAATGAGAGAGTGGCCCGGATGACTGCTGATCCTCTGATCCTCCCAATAAGCTTTTGAATTGGGGGTAAAGAGAGGAAGGAATTGTTACATCCATATTTAAAAATCCTTGTCTTCCCTCTTAGAATCAATACTGGTGTTGGTTGGTTCCAAGGCAGAAGAGGGGAAAGGCTGGGCAATGGGGGTGAACTCGTACAGCTAGGAAGTGTCTGAGGTTGGACTGGAACCCCCAACCTTCCACCTCTAGGCTTGGCTCTCTATCCACTGAGCCACCCAGCGGGCTCTTTTCTATCCATTTTATAGATGATACCCAAGCCCAAGAGAAGCTAGTAAATGAATTCGTCCAAGGTCGTTGAGTTCCTTCCAGCTGATCTCCCTCAGGGGTCACCCCACTTTATAAAGCAGGGGAGGAAGCTCCCAGCCTTGCCCCAGACCTTATTCCAGATGGGATTCTCTCCATTCCCAGAAATCAGCCCAGATTCGCTCTCCCCACTGGCCTGCGAGGTTGACAGTTTGCCTTCAGGACCCTTGGGGGCAGGGATATTTTAGAATAAAAAATTCCCGGGAACCCCTGTGGCTGGCCAGGCCCGCCTCTCACCCCCACTCCCAGGTCATGCCTCTGCTCTTCTGTGACCCAGAGTTTGTCCTTCGCCCTCCCCCAGTCTTTGAAAACGTGGGCCTTGTTGCCCTCCTGCTGACATTCCCCATCGAGAGGAGATAAGGATCCTGTCTGGCGCCTGAGTCCTCCCCCCCTTCTTTCCAAATCTGCTCCCTGATTATCTGCAGACAGCCCCTCTTTGGGGGTAGAAGGGGGGGAGCCGGAGAGAAGCCCCAGGCCACAGATAAAGAATGAGAGGGGAAGCGGAGCGGGGGGCAGGGGGAGCCGAGGAGGCCTGGCTGCTGGCCAGACAGACAGCTCTCTGCCCCCCAGTCCTGCCCGGGCTCCTTGTGGGATCTGGGCAGTGACTGGACAGCGGGAGGGCCCGCAAGGAAGACCCTGAAATCCTAGCTGTATGGGACAAGACTCCACGAGGGCATGAAGGAGGGCGGGGGAGCGGGGGGCTTGTGCCTTCGCTTCTCAAGATCCTGCCTCGAAGATGGAAAGAAGGAAAGAAAGAAATGAACAAAGAGAAAGGGGGAAGGAAGGAAGAAAAGAGGGAGGGAGGGAGAGATGGAAGGGAAAGAAGAAAGGAAGAGAGATCAAGAGAAAGGAAGAGGAAGAAAAAAGGGATGGAGAAAGGAGAGAGAAAGAAAGATAGGAGGGGAAGAAGGGGGAGCTGCTGGACCCCAGCCCATGGAGGGAGGATGAGGCCGAGGACCCAGGCAGATAGGTTTAAATCCGGAGCTGGGGTGATGGAAGGGTCGCAGGGTGGGGTTTCTTCTATGGTCAGCCCTATCGGGTCTGGACAGCACCCAGAGGGGATGTGGTGGCTGAGGCAGCTTGGGCTGGCCAGACAGACAGACAGCCACATCCTGTGGGTGGATCCTGCCCTCCCCAGAGCCAGCCAGAGACCGAGGAGGGGTCCCACTGGAATGAGTTCCTTGGCCCCCGCTCCCTGTGAAACATAGAGCATGGGAAGGGAGAAGGGGGCGACAGGGAGAAGAGTCCTTGGCTTTCCTGGCTGGAAGTGACCTTGCAGACTATTTAGGCCAACCACATTTTGCAGATGAGGATGCCGAGCAGGCCATTCATTAAGAGAGAATGTATAAAGCCACGGCCGGCCCCCTCGGCCCATAAAAGTGAGCGGGGGGCTGGGAGAGTGGCCTGGAATAAAGACGGGGAGCTGTACAAATCAGATGTTTGTGGCCAAGTGGGGACGTCGCTGGAGGAAGTTGACTGGGTTAGGGATATGGCTAGGAACCAGATCCCAGGGAGCAGAATGATTGAAGACCTTGGCCCCATCCCAGGGGCCAGAGCTGGAAAGTGACCTCAGAAGTCATCCAGGCCAAACCTTTCATTTTCAGGATGAGCTAAGAGGCCCAGCACAGTCCATAACGTCCCATCAGGGCACTTCAGAGCCAGGATTAAATTTCAGGGCCAGTGGCTCCAGGAATAGTGCCCTTTTCTCTAAACCCCGATGCCTTCTGGATCCACTTCCCCTCTATTATATGTGAGATGCCAGAGAAAGAAAAGGTCTTGAGAAAGGTAGAATGTTAGAATTAGAGGGACCCTCAGGTCATCGAATACAGCCCATTTTACAGAAGACAAAACAGAGGTTTACAGGGGTGAAGTGACTTGCCCAGTGCTGTAGAACTAGGGTATAGACCTCAGTAGGTTCTGAGGAGTCCAGATTTAGAGCTGGAAAGAATTCTAGTTCAATCCCCACTTTTTACAAATGAGGGAACTGAGGCCCAGCCAGATGGAGTGCCCTATTCATGTTCACACACATACTAAGTACCAGAGACAGGTCCTCTGTCTCCATATCCAGTATTTTTATTGTTGTTGCACCATTTAGGGTGTGCTGGTAAACTGGTTTTCCCCTAGAGCCGAGGCAGAAGTTGGCTAGCAGGTAGATTTTAGGTAGCCATGCATCCATTCCCTGGGATTCACAGCCTTCCCTTGCTGGTCCTTTCTCTGCTATGGGGGCAAGGGAAGGGTGAAGGGGGACAGCAGTGGTCTGCATCCCTAGGGATTGCCCCATTCCTTTGCCTTCTGGGAAATTCCTGGCTAAACGGTCCCCATTCAGCTGCCATTCTTACCTCCGTGCATTCCTTACCAATTTTCTCGGCACCTCCCTCTTCTTTCCCTCCCCAGCCCTTAAGAATATTGGGGAGCCCCTGCCAGTGCAGGTTGGGAGAGGAGGCAGTTCAGCATTTTTCCTGCCATGAATATTTGATGGGGTGGACATTGTGAACAGTACAAAAGATTCCCTTCCCTCCTTGACATCTCTCCCCCGACTCCAAAAAAAATAATAACAACAACCGAGGGGAGCAGGATGAAGTCAGATCATTTTTTATGGCTTCCTGAAGCTCTTTGCTCGGCCCAGAGCAGGGGGCTGGTGATTGGGTGACTGCTCGTGGGGGCTTCCTCCATTTCCCCCTCAGAGCCTTTCAGCTCGTAAATATTAAGCCACTGCCCAGAAGCCTATCGTTAAGCTGTCAGTGGGGCTCCCACTTAGAAAGTCATAAAATGTTTCCCAGAGCCTCGGCTGGGTATGGGGGCTGGGCCACTCTCCCCCACACCTCTGACTTCCCTCCTTTACAAGACTCTGGTTCCCCTGGCCTCCCTTCCCTGGGTGTGCCACTAAGTCAGTTCAGGGGCTGGTTCCCCCACTTCTCCCCCCACCCTCTTCTCAGTCTTGCCTCCCCCCAGCCCCCTGTAAACGAGGAAAGCTCATGCCCTTGCCTTGCCAGAAGGGTGGGTGAGGGCCAGGCAGACAACTGAAAATCCTGGAGGACCTAAGTAGGCAGCTTAGCCTAAATTGCCCCTCCTGGTTTGGGTGATAATTATAGATTACGGGATCACAGATTTAGAGATGGAAGCAAGGGGCCCCAGATCATCCAGTGATCCGGGGTTCTGTGTGTGTGTGTGTGCGTGTCTTGGACCTCTTGGGCAGTGTCTGGTGACGTCTGTGCACTCCTTAGAAGAATGCTTTCTAATGCTCAAAGTTAGAAAAAAAGAGAGAATTACAAAGCAAGTCAATGATACTGAAGTGCAATTATCAAAATATATATTTTTTAAGTCAATAGACCCCAGGTTAAGAATCCCTGAGATGTGAGCAGCAAGATGGTTCCGTGGAATCAGAGCCAGGTCTAGAGACTGGAGGATCTGGGTTCAAATGGGACTTGTGATACTTTCTAGGTATGTGACCCCAGGCCAGTCACTTAGCTAGCCCTCATTGCCTGGTCCTTATTGACCTTCTGCCTTGGAATCAATTCTAAGATGAAAGATAAGGGCTTTAAAAAAAGGAAGAAGAATCCCTTCATTTGGGAAGGTCACATCAGTGGCCAGGACTTCAGAGATGGGATTAGAACCCGGGCTCCTGGGAATACAAATCCAGTACTCTGTCCACAGAGCTAGAGAGGACAACAGGGATCATCCATGGGCTGTCCTCAGTGGACAAACTGTCTTCATCCCACTTGATGTCTTTGCCACTTTTGCTACTGTTGGCCATGCCCCCTCCTGCCCTCCTGGGTATTCTGTTCCCTTGGCTTCCATAACATCTCCCTCTTCTCCTTCTTATGCTTCGTTGTGGATCATTATCCATCTCTGGCTCCCCAAACAAAAAAAGGCACTGGGATCCCCAAAAGGGAAGCCACTGGTTTGGATGTCCCCAAAGGACTGGGGCCATTTTTTGGTGGTGGTGGGGAAGAAGCTTAGTGAAGGAAGGAACTCAGGCCCTTCCTTTCCAGCAGGAGAGCAAAAGCTTTGGAGACACTCCCATGGATTTCTCCTGAGAACTACAGCCCTTCTCCATCCATCCATTCATTCATTGAAATATGTGTTTATACATTCAAGGCCTGCTTAGCAAGATTGGTCTCTCTCTCTGCTTTGTTCTTCATACCATCACCTTCCATTTCTTCTAGAAGCATTCTAGAGGGACCGTTCCCTCTTTTCCTCTCATCTTTAATCTCCCCCTATAATCATGCCTAGGTATTTCTCATCTATTAAAATAACCAGACTCTACACTCTTTAGCTGACTGAGCTAGCCCTTCAAACTAATGCTGATAGCACTTCTCCCTTTCACAGCCAGAAATCCATCTCTCCTTGTGGCCTCTATTTCCTCACTTCTCACTCCTTATCCCTTTGCAATCCAACTTCCAACCCTACCACTCAATTGAAGGTTTCCTTTGATTGAAGCATCATCCCTGGCTTCCTGTCCTCCCTCCAAAATGCTTTCTTTTACAAATTCCCTTGTGTTGCCCTTTGTGTGCATGTGTTAGTCCCCCTGGGAAATGGAAGCTCCTTGAAGGCAGGGACTAGTTTATGTTGTTTTTTGGTTAATATCCTGAGTGTGAAATCTGTGAAGGTCCTTTGTCAGGCTTCATACTATTTGATGTCTTTGTCTTTCTCCAGTGTTGGCCATTCCCTCCTCCTCCTTCTGGACATTCTGCTCCCTTGGGTTCTGTGACATCGCTCTCTTCTATTTTCTCTTCTCCCTCTCTCTAACTGCTCCTTCTCAGGCTCCTAACTGGATAATCATCCATCTCTGGCTCCCTAAGCCTGTTATTCCCCATAGTTCTGTGCAAGGATGCCTCCCCCTCTAGTTTCTCTCGCCACTCTCTCTTAGTGATCTTACCTGCTCCCATGGGTTCAATTATCTCTCTGTAGTTGACTTTCAGATCTATATTTCCGGTCCTAATCTCCCTCCTGAACTCCAGTCCCACATTGCCAACTGCTTGCTGGACATCTCGATATCCCAGAGGCATGTCCGGCTCAATATGTCTAAAACGACACTAATAGCTCCCTCCTCCCCAAACTCGCCCATCCTCCAAAGTTCCCCCCCTCCACCAGGGTCCACAGCCTCAGGATCATCCTTTTCCTCCCAGATTCAATCAGTTGCCCAGTTTTATCAGTTTTACCTCCCCCACAGCTCTTGCTTCCTCTCTGTCTTTCATATTCTTTTTATTTTTATTTTTTGAGACAAACAGGGTTAAGTGAATTGTCCAAAGTCACACAGCTAGTAAGCAACTGAGACTGATTTTGAATTCAGGTCTTCCTGATTCCAAACCCAGCACTCTATCCACTGTGCCCACCTGGCTGCCCCACTCTCTCCCATTTTCTTGGGTTTGGTTTATCTCCCCTGATTAGAATTTCCTCTCTCCTTACAATGCTCAGTTTCTTTTGAGGCTGTTTATGGATTATCATTATTTCAAGTTTTCTCTGATTCCCTCCTCTCTTTCCCTACCCAAGTTGGTAATTCTCTCTTCCTCTTTGAACTGCCTTCTTAGGTGCTCCTTGAGGGAAGGGACTGTTAGATTTTTTTTAATATTTTTTATTTCCTTAGAACCTATCAATATTTCTTAATTTCTTAAAAATAAAGAAAAGAACGTGTGGTTTAACTGGTAGGTAGAACTCCCAGATGAGGAAAGTCTCTACTAAAACAGTTTGGCACTTTCAGTGTGACTTAGTTTCTTAGAGAGTTTCTTGGGCATTGACCTGCCCAGGGTCATACAGTCAGAAAGTGTCAGAGGCAAGATTTGAACTCAGGTCTTCCTAACTTCAAGGCCAACTCTAACCATTGTGCAACCCTGCCTCAGATGTTGTCAAAAAGTAGATATTTAATCATTGCTTCTTGAATTGCATGTTGCCTTCCCTTAGGAAAGTGATGACATAATTGAGGTGACAAGACATCTTCACATGTGAAAGTTCAATATAAAGGAAGTAGAAAGGCGGATGTGGGAAAGCTGCTTGTGACCTGGGCAGACCATGGAAAACTTCATGGAAGAGGCAGCCCCTGAAATGGCCTAGAAGGATGAGTGGGATTTTAGAAAAAGGGGACCATCTCAGGTGATCAAAAGCACCATAGATTAAGACTGGAAAGCTCTTTTAGAGCCAGGTGGTTGTGGAGAGCTTTGAATGCCAGGGTCATAGGACTATGGATTCATAGAGAGCTGGAAGGAGTCTCAGAGTCTAATCTTATAGCCCTGTCACTTTAGGGATGAGGAAACTGAGACCAGAATCTTAAGAACTTTATGATGTAGGCATTTGGGAACTGTTAAAGGTTCCTGAGCAGAATAGTGACATGAGGGAGGAGGGTCTTAGGAAAACAAATTCAGTACTCACCTATCAGATTCACGGTATCTTTCCAGGAGACCCCTTGTTGGCTGATCCTACACCCACCCTTCCCCGGAGTCCCCTTGTTGGCCAATCCTACACTCACCCTTCCCAGGAGTCCCCTTGTTGGCCAATCCTATGCCCATCCTTCCCAGGAGGGCTCTTGTTGGCTGATCCTACACCCACCCTTCCCAGGAGTCCCCTTGTTGGCCAATCCAACACCCACCCTTCCCAGGAGTCCCCTTGTTGGCCAATCCTACACTCACCCTTCCCAGGAGTCCCCTTGTTGGCCAATCCTACACCCACCCTTCCCAGGAGTCCCCTTGTTGGCCAATCCTACACTCACCCTTCCCAGGAGTCCCCTTGTTGGCCAATCCTATGCCCACCCTTCCCAGGAGGGCTCTTGTTAGCTGATCCTACACCCACCCTTCCCAGGAGACCCCTTGTTGGCTGATCCTGTGCCTACCTATCCCAAGAGTTCCCTTGTTGGCTGATCCTACGCTCACCCTCTCTGGGGAGACCCTCACGGTGATGGTTCAGGGCTTTTTAAAATAAACTCTTAATACTTGAGTCAGGACAATAAAAGATAATAAAATCTGAAATTCGATTAGTTCTCCATCATTATGGTAAGTTGGGAGCTGTGTTGTCGGTGTGGGGGAGGAGAGGGAAATGAAAGGGAACCAGCCCTCCCAATCCCCCTGAGCCACCATGACCTGATAGTGGGTACTAAGGAAGGTAGAGGTAATAGACTTGGCAGGCTTGAGGACCAAGAGGGTCCCCTTTTGCTGTCCCCATGAGGAGGGAGAAAGAAAGAGACAGGCCTGCTCTGAGTCTGCCTCATTAAGTTTATTACAAATAACTTGGCTGCTGGTAACTCCCTCAGGCAGGAATTAGGGACAGCTAAGGAAATAAGTAAATAAATAAATAACTCTAATAATTTTTAAAACACCCATACTCCCTTCCCCCACCCCACCCCTCTGTGCGGAATCTACCCCCCAGGCTCACAAATGCTGACTGTTACATTCTAGGTTTCAAGGTAGAGAGTCCCCTTCCTTCCTGTCCTGGAGGAAAAATGTTTAGAAACACCTCTTGTTCTCCTAGTTTTTCATAGACTACCTCCAATGTCTGTCTCTGGTGGACGGTACTGTCTTCATCACACAGAATCTCCGAAGAGAGAGCTGTAGGTTACTCACAGCAAAACACAAAAAGTGGGTCCAGTGATCCACACGGGAACAACAAAGTGGATGAGGAATATATACATATATTATATCATTAGATATCTGTGTATGTAATACATATATTCCTAGATCATATAATACACACATTTATTAAACAACCTTCTATGGGCTTCGGATGTGAAGACAGTAACAAAAAGTTCCCATCCTTGAGGAGTATTTATTCTGTGGGGGGAGGAAGCGGCATGTGCATTGATAAATGCGTGAAGGGCAGCTACTGCTGGGTAATATGGAGAGAGAGCCAGGGCTGGAGATGGGAAGTCCTGGGTTCCAATTTGGCATCAGATACTTCCTAGCTAAGTGACCCTGGACAATTCACTCAACTTTGACTAGTCCTTCCCAATCCTCTGCCTTGGAACCAATACTTAGTATCAAGTATAAGAGAGAAGGTAAAGGTTTAATATGTATATATATATATATATATGTTATAATATATGTTATATATAATATGCAATATAATATATATGTTAATGCTAAGGAATTTGGAGGGGACAGTAGCTGTTGGGGGGGATAGCAAGCTATCTTTTGCAGATGGGGGTGTGTGAGATGAGGGTCAAGAGACCAGCGAAGAGGAAACATGATCCGGGTGTGGGAACAGGTGAGGGCAGAGAGGTATGAGGAGGGATGAATGGCACCTACCAGGTCTGGCTTTGGTTTAGTGTATGTGAACATGAAAACATAATGTGCTCTAAGCCAGGAGAGACAGGCTGCTTCCAGACTGGGCAGGGATTGAAATGCCAAAGAGAAGAGCAGATTTTGTCAAGAAGGAATAGGGAGCTCCTGCAGGTTGCTAAGTGCAGGGTCAGATCTGTGATTTATCAATTTGGCCGCCATATGGAGTATGCATGGAAGAGGGTGGAAACTTGAGTCATGGGACTCAGCTAGGAGACTATTGCAATAGTCCAGGAAAAAGGTGATGGGAGCCTAAAATAGCATGGTGCTGGGGATAGTAGATAGAGCACTGGACCTAGAGTTGGGAGGGCCTGAGCTCAAGTCTTGCCTTAGACATTTGCTAGCTATGTGACTCTGGGTGAGTCAATTAACTTTGGTCTGCCTCAGTTTCCCTATCTGTGAAAGGGGGATAAAAATAGTACCTGCCTCAAAGAGCTGATATGAGGATAAAATTAGATAATAAAGTGCTTTGCAAACCTTAAAGTGCTATATAGATGCTAGTTGTTATTTTTTTTTAACCCTCACCTTCCATCTTGGAATCAATACAGTGTATTGGTACAAGGCAGAAAAGCAGTAAGGGCTAGAGGGTTAAGTGATCTGCTCAGGGTCTCAAGCTAGGAAGTGTATGAATCCAGATTTGAACCCAGATCCTCCAGTCTTTAGTTCGGACTCTCAATCCACTGAGCCCATAACTGACTCCTTAGCTATTATTTTTAAATAGGAGAGAGTCATGGAGGTAGAAATGACTAAGCAATTGATCCATTTATGGGGAATGGGAGAGGAAGACTGGAATCAAGGATGATAGAAGTAACTGAGTGGCTTAGTGGACAGAGCTTTAGACTCAAGAAGATCTGCATTCAAATTATACCCCCAACACTAGCTCTCTGTCTGTTTCAGTTTCCACTCCTATCAGATGAGAGGCACTGTGTGACTCTCAATTTATGATCTTATGACTTTCAATTCAAACCTGGATGCCTAGAAAGATAATAGCATCCTAAACAGAAACAAAGACATTAGGAAGAGGGAGGGGTTTGATGACAAAGAACATGAATTCCCTTTTGGATATAATAAGCTTGAGAAATCATCTGCATAGAGATGGTAGTTTAATTCAGTGAGGTGTGTGTGTTGGGGGGGAGAGAGACAGAGAGAGACAGAGGGAGAGGGAGAGAGGGAAAGGGAGAGAAAGAAGGAGAGAGAGAGAGAGAAGAGAGAGAGAGAGAGAGAGAGAGAGAGAGAGACAGAAGAGAGAGAGAGAGAGAGAGAGAGAGAGAGAGAGAGAGAGAGAGAGAGAGAGAGAGAGAGAGAGAGAGAGAGAGAGAGAGAGAGAGGAGAGAGGAGAGAGGAGGGAGGTTTCTGATGCCCACTGAGCTAGTCCATAGTCCATCAGCATCCTTGGTTAGGACTCCAGATAGACAATGATCTGGGCATTGAATTAAGTAGGAGGAGAACAGACTGGCTTGCAGTTGGGCAACTGTGCTGAGCTTCACTGTTCCCAAGCTGTTCTCTCTTGAAAAGCCCATGTTTCTAACATTAATATTCTTCCGGTGATACTCTATGGCCGTCACTCATGGAAACCCTGCGGTCTCCGAAGAATCCAAATTGCTGGTGATGCTCTAAAGGATAATGCAAAGACACCTGGTGGGTAGAAGGAGCCTGAATCCTGTTGCCAATGATGACTCGCCGAAAGCCAAACCAAACAAAAAACCCCAAGGCGTAAAAGCCCCCCACGAGGGCATGTGTGACCAGAAAGGGAAGCGGCCTGATCAGGTAACACGAGCGAGGGATTCCAGTTGGACAGTGTGGGTCCTGGTTGCATTGGTGGTCAGGAAGTATTAAGGGACCCTGAGCCAGCTCCTGAGGACTTTGGGTGAGGGTCTTCAAGGAAAGGCTGGACGAGCCTTTGGAAAGAGAAGATCCCTGCTCTGGGTTGGTTTTCCAGACTTCCACACCACTGCTTTCCTCAACTACACCCTGTCATAGCCTGGTGAAGCTTTCCTCACAGCAGTCTTGTCAAGTGGGAATAGAGGCATCATTTTACAGACTAGAAAACTAAGGTTTATCGTAGTTAAACAGTTTGCTCAGAGGCACCTGACTAGTAAGCACCAGAGACAGAATTTGAATCTGGGTCTCCTTCCTCACTAGCTCCATATTTTTTCCATCACACCATGATGGCTTTTAGTTTTTTTTCTTTTAAACCCTTACCTCTGTCTTAGAATCAATACTAAGTATCAGTTCCAAGTCTGAAGAGCGATAAGGTCTAGGCACTTGGGGTTAACTGACTTGTCCAGGGCGATACAACTAGGAAGTACCTGAAGTCACATTTGAACCCAAGTCCTCCCATCTCTAGGTCTGGCTCCCTTATCTATTGAATCACTTAACTGCCCTGATTCCTTTTCCTTTTGTGAGTAGGAATATGGGACAAAGGAGGCAAGAAGTGGGCAGGGAATTCTGGGCAATAGAATTGTTCAGGAGCTTCTAGGGCTGAACTGAAAGTCCTCAAAGCCTTGGGTGGGTGGGCAGACAGACATGGGAAGAGTGCCAGCCTTCCCATCCAGCCCAATGGAGTTCCTGATTTTCTTTCTTGGATAGGAGCTACAACCAGGTCTCTCGACTGCCATGATTTGCCTTTGTTTCCCCTCACTCCTGGGCTTTCGGTCTCTTAAAACAAAAGCACAAAACACCAAAAAAGCTACTTCTAAGAGGCTTAGTCTATGAGGATTTAGTGGAGATTTGGGTTTTTTTACATTTCTCTTCAAATACTTCTTAACGGGCCACTTCCTGTTTTTACTGTCAGTCTCAAGGATGTTGGACAATTCCCTGAAGCTTGAAACAGGATCAGGATTGGAGCCGTCAATCCCTGTGGCCCACCCTCTTCCCATTGATCCCACGCTCCCTGCACCTGCTTCCCCAGTGGGTCTATGACAGTGTAGATTTCTAACAGGGGCGGGAGACTTCCCTGGCAGTACCTGGCTCCAGAGGGGAGCCCTACTGTTTTATCTTCGATTAGGAAGCAGTGGAAGGGGCCAGGGGGGAGTGTTTATGAGCAGACCTGATGCCCTGAAGGTGCAGGAGGGATAGAAAACACTAGGGAAAGCAGCTACATAAAAAGGGATGGAGCCTGGGAACTGGGGACAAAGGGCAGAGGTGGAGGGGAGGGGGTCCCTGAGCCCCTGAAGGGATCCAGCTCACAAGCAGGGTGTGAAGTGAGTGCAGTTAGGAAAAGCCCTGGTAGTGAAGTCAGGAGTCACGGGTTCAAATCCTACACTCATTAATTCACCACTGCATGACCAGGCAAATCACTTAACCTTTCCAAACCTTGATTTCTTTTTCTGTAAAGTGGAATTGATAATACTTTCATCATCTACCTCCCATCGGTTGGGAATAAAACACTTTGTTAACTGTAAAGAACCGTGTAACTGGGAGGTGGTTATAGAGAGGAGCGGGGCTAACTAATAATGACCGTGAGACTGAGAATGTTGGCAGCCTCAGTTTGGGAGTGTGGGAGTGTGGGAGGGACACGTGTGGACCCAGTGCTCTTCTCCTCAACTTCCCAACCTAGTCACATTCTGGGAAGGGCATCGATCTGCAGGAAAGGACCTAATGGAGGGTGAGCAGGTTGCAAAGGGCCTCGAGGGCAGGATAAATGAGAGCAGATCGAAAGAAAGAACCAGGGCTCTTGAGCCTGGAGCATGGAAGTCTTGGGGGGCTGATGGGAGCCTGGGAGTTAGCTTTAAGTGTTCGAAGGGCTACCATGGGAAGAGGGATTAGCCTGGTTCTGCTTCAGAAGGCAGAGCCAGGCAGGATGCGGCAGGAGTTGTGGAGAAGGCGAATTTCATTTCTATGTAAGGAACAACATTTAGACAATAAAGGGCCACCCCAAAAGGAATGAACTCTTCTGAGGCACAGTGGGAGTGAGAAGGCTGGCTGCCCATTTGGTAGAAAGAAGGCAAGGAAACCAGCAGTCAATCAGTAAGTAAGCATGTAATTATTTAAAAATAAAACTGTTAACTCCCATCTTGGAATTAATACTGTGAATTGTTCTAAGGCAGGAGAGCCGTAAGGGCTACAAGTGACTTGTCCAGGGTCACACAGTTAGGAAGTGTCTAAATCCAGATTTGAACCCAGAACCTCCTGTACAACTGGTTCTCAATCCACTGAGTCATCTCACTGCCCCCCCCAGCATTTATTAAGCTCCTACTATATGATGAGCACTGTTTTTACAAATACTGTCTCATTTGCTCCTCATGACAACCTTGCAAGAGTAGCTGCATTCATGATCCACATTTTATTGTGAAAGAAATTAAGAGGTTAAATGACTCGCCCAGAGTTTGTCTTTTGCCACTCTTTGTACCCCTAGTCCTTAGCCCCATGCCTGGCACATAATAAGCCTTTCATAAAAGTTTATTGATTGATTATTACTTTTTAAAACCTTTACCTTCTGTTGTAGAATCATACTGTGTATTGGCTCCAAGACAGAAGAGATGTAAGGGCTAGGCAATGGGGGTCAAGTGACTTGCCCAGGGTCACACAGCTAGGAAGTGGCTGAGGTCATATTTGAACCCAGGACCTCTAATCTCTAAGCCTGGCTCTCTATCCACTAAGCTATTTAGCTGTCCTTATTGATTGATTATTGATTAAGGCTGAATTTGAGCTCTGGTCTTCCAGGTTTCAAATACTGTGCTCTATCCACTGTGACATCTAGCTACCTTTGTTGGGATATCATAGGGGAGATCCTTGGTCAGATGTGGTTGAACTAGAAGGTCCCTCCTGGAAGGAGGCTGTGAGTATCCTGGAAATCTTCCCTTGTATTCTAGCCCACATTCGTCTCCCTTCCGGGACTCGATACATTGCTGGTAGGCTGGGCACTGTGGGTTATTCTTCACTCTTATTTCCTGGCTTCTGTCTTTTCTCCTAAGTAAAAGTTTTAAGATTTTTGAAGGGAGAGACTCATCTTGGACTTTTTTGTTTTAGTGCCTAGGACGGTGCTGGGAACATGGCAGGTACTCTGTGAAAATTTACTGATTGGCTGGGTGAAAGTCAACTTGAGTGGGGCACCAATGTGTTTTCTTAATCCCTATCTTTTGTCTTAGAATTGATACTAGTTATAGTATCTGTTAGTTCTGTTATAGGTACTGCTATAGATTCTGCTAGTTCCAAGGCAGAAGAGCAGTAAGGGCTAGACTGGCATTAAGTGATTTGCTCAGGGCCAAACAGGGTGGGAAGTGACTGAGGCTGGATTTGAACCCAGATCCTCCCATCTCCAGGCTGCTTCAGAAACGTACTTTGATTGTAGACTGTCATCCATGGAGATGAATCCATTACTGAAGAGCTTTCAGAAATGGGGAACTCATCATCTTACAAAGCAACCTGTTTTTCTTATTTTGGACATATTTTAATTTTTCTTATACTGTGCCCAACATGTTTAATCTCATAGGATCAAACAGTTTTAGAACTGGAAGACAATTTAATAGGAACTTTAGATTTGGATCCAGATAGAATTGGAGAGAGCCTGCCATCCAACCGCTTCATTTTAGAGATGATTCCCTGAAGATTAACTTTTCTTTTTATAATTTCAATTCATCAGCTCTAGGTTATATCTACCCTCTCAGCCTCAGTTTGCCCATCTGCAAATGCTTTACCCTCTCTACCTAAGCACTTAAAACCCCCTAATCCTCTTCTCTTCTCTACACACATTGGTCCCATGAGCACCAAACAAGATGGTGGATGGGAAAGCAGTTTAGCTTTCCCATCAGTGGGAAGTGTTTGACTCAGATAAGAAATCATTACTACTGTGGGACACATACCCACCCCCCCCTTCCCTTCACCTAGAGCTTTTTGGGACTCTGGCAGAGGAAGGAGCAGGTTAGAGCGAGGGGCCGGGTTCAGGCTCTGGCCAGCATCCTTGCTGTCTCAGAAGGGATTTCCCTTATCACTTCCTGTAATGCTCTTCTCCTGAGAACAGCTTGGCAGTAGACTTAGGGTCTCTGGAAAGTGACCGAGTCTCTAGACAGCCTAGCCCTTCTGCCCCATCCCCGGCCTACCATGACCGTCCCTTCCCCGGGTGCCTTCCCACAAACTCCCCTGCACTAGAGACTTCTTTTAGTCTAATTAGAATGGGAGTGATACTGGGAAAAGCGAGAGGCCCTTGTGTGTCTGTCTGTCATGGACAGCCCTGGATGGGGAGGTGTCCAGAGGCAGGACTGGGACGTCCTAGGATCCTATCCCAAGGAGAGCCACAGAATCTTTTCCTGATGTGATCAGAGTCTGAGAAAGGATTCCTGTTCTGGGTAGGAGACTGGAATGGGAGACCCCAAAAGCCCCTTGTTCAAGTTTCTGAGTTTCTGTGAGTCAGAGGCTGGAATTCTGAAGCTTCAATGTGGTGTAAGGCAGCCAGAAAGAAGAAAACCAAACATGGTCACTGCCCAGGTAGCCTCTGGTTATTCTTGTGATCCTGGTCTGCACAGCCACAATGCCAAAGGTGATGGCGGGCAGGCAAGAGCTGGAACCGATGGGGCTTGATCAATGACCCAGTGGAATTGTGCGTCAGATACAGGAAGGGGGTACGGGGAGGATAGGGAAAGAACACGAGTCTTGTAACCATGGAAAAATATTCTAAATCATCTAATTAAATAAAATTTAAAAATTAAAAAAAAAAGAGTCGGAACCAAGGACATTTCCTCTGTCGGCAGCCCTCTCCAAAAGTATAGGAGCTCCTGTATTGGCAAGAAGTTGGGCATGTCTTTATTTCATCATTAATTGAAAGAAGGGAACCCTTTCTTAAATGGCATCTGCAGGCCTGCCTTTTTCTGCTTTGCCACAGGGAGGATGGGTTGGACTTCAATCATGAAAATGAAGGTAGTGGTGATAATAATTGGCATTAATACAGGTTGATAGGATCATCTAGCTCCCTGACTTCTGGCCTCAAGATTGTTATCCCAACAGTGGATCTTTGTAATGTACTTGGCTAATGGGGCCTGTCCTATTATGGTGGATTAAGGTCAGACTAATCTGCACAATAAAAATAACAATAGTGATAATAATCCCTCTGAGCTTTCACCTCCATTATCCCATAGATCATCTCCTTTGAGGATACTGGCTCAGAGAGGTTAAGTGATTTGCCTGGGGTCACACAGTAAATTAGCTTGAGTGATAGCATGGAGACCTTACAGCCCTGGTACCTTGAGCCCTCTTCAGGATCCCAGGGGCCTACTTCCTCCACTTGACACTCACTTCCCCCAGCCTTCTGCAGAGATGCCCACCAGGGAATTGGAAGCATAAAAAAGCATAGAAAAAACTCCTGTGCCATTTTGGAGAGCTGTCCTGCTCTACTGGTTGGTCCTCCCTTCCCAAAGGGGGAGCCTAGCTTGGGGTGGTTAGCAAGGGAGCAAAGTAACCCAGGGCCTGAGTTTGGGGGTGTATGTGTGTGAGGATGAATCACACATTTTGTGTTGTGTTTCTGTTGGGCCTCCGAAGAGGTTGATTTCTTTAAGCACTTGGCCACAAGTCATCTAAAGGTACTTTGGGATCACTTATGGAAGTGCTGGCCTGTCCAGGGAGAGGGAGTGGTTTGGTCTTCTGTCAGAGAAAGAGTGTTTGCTAAGGGAGGGGAGAGAAAACATGAGTAAACAATCCTTCATTCATTAGCGCACATATTTAGAGCAGGAAAGGATGTAAGAGACCATCTTGTCTCAGCTTTTCATTTTGTAGATGAAGAGACAGAGGCCCAGAGATGTTAAGTGACTGACCCTAGGGCCCCCAGATGGCCAATACAGAGATCCTCTGACTCCAAATCCAGAACTCTTTTCACTGGTCTAGCTTTGCTGCCATGATCAGACCTTGGTCGCCTTTAGGTCTTGCTATAAGACATAGCTATTTCCTTGCCCTGTGATGGTAGGAGCACTGGGTGTCATATTAAGTGGAGTGATCTTGTTTTTCAGTTGGAATGTCAAGGCTTTGGGACCTTCTGCATCTCAAATAGTGTCCTGGGACCTCTGGTGAGCCCTGCATCCCTTTCTTTGCATCCAGGGCCATGGAACTGCCCCAGAGTCATGGCTGAGTGATTCTGTGTGCTGCCTGGCTGATATATGCTGTCACCTGGGCAGCAGCCACTGGGCATACGCTGGCCCCTGGAGAATGCTGGTGCTGCATCTGTTTTCCTGTGTCTCCTGGGAGAGAGCCATGGGGATTGTGTTTTCTCCCTCCTTCCTTCTCTCTTTCTGTATCTCTCCCTATCTCTCTCTTTCTCCCTTCCTCCCACCCCATCTCCTTCTATCTCTTTCTGTTGTTCTCTCCCTTTCTCTCTCTGTGTCCCCCCATATCCCTTTGCCTTCTTTCTGTCTTCTCCCCATCTCTGTCTCTCCCCCTTTTCCGGTTCTCTTTTGCCTCATCTCTCTGTTGCTCCCCATCCCCTCTCTCTCTCCCATTCTGTCTATCTATCTTCTATCTTTCTATTTTCTCATCTCTGTTACTCACCTCTCCTCTCTCCTTTCTCTCCCTCCCTCTCTCTCTCCTCTTCCTCTCTCTCTCTTCCTCTCTCTTTCCTCTCCTCCTTTCTCTCACTGTCTCTATCTGTCTTTCTCTCCCCTTTCTGTGTCTCTCTCTCCCCATATCTCAGCACCTTTCTTGAATAGCTAACTGCCTCTTAGACACCTTGAAGCAGATGCCCCACAAGTATCCCAAACTCCCAGACAGAGCTCCTCATCTTTCTCCCAAACCTTCCCCTCTTCCTGGTTTCCTGTTGTTCCCAAGGCAGCCCAGGCCTCTGGTACTCAGGCTCCCAGGCTCCGCGCCATCATATCCAATCCGTTACCAAATGCTGTCATGTCTACCTTTGCATCTCTCTTGTCCCTCCTTTCCTCTTCACTCAGAGGACCAGCACCCTGGTTCTGGCCCTCCTCTCCTCTCTCTGCTGCTCTAGTGCAATCGTGCTCTAATCCATCTTCTCCTCAGTTGCCAAAGTAATTTTCCTCAAGTGTGGGTCTGATCCTGCCACCTCCTACTCAGGAAATCCTGATGGTTCCCCATTACCTCCAGGATCCGATAGAACATCCTTGTTCAGCATTTCCAGCTCTTCTCAACCTGGCCCAGCTCAACTTGCTACTCTTTTGTCTTAGAAGGGATACAAAGACAGAAAGTAAAGGTTTGAAAAGATGGGGAGGAGGAGCGCAGCTAGGTGACTCAGTGGATAGAGTACCAGATCTGGATGGAGGACCTGGGTTTAAATCTGGCCTCAGACACTTCCTAGCTGTGTGTAGCTGTGTGACCCTGGGCAAGTCACTTAACTCCCATTGCCTAGCCCTTTACAACTCTTCTGCTTTGGAACCAATACAAAGTATTGATTCCAAGACACAAGGTAAGAGTTCTAAAAAAAAAAGACATCCTCAGTCCTATCTTCTACAGGAAGCCCCCTTAGGTGCTAGTGCCCACCCCTCTGACATGACTGTTCACCTCGATATTTTCATGCTATCTCCTCCATTCAAATGGGAACTTCTCAGAGACAGGGGCTGTTTTGTTGCCTGTCTTTCTATGCTCAGGGCTCGGTGTCCTGACTGGCACATGTTCAGTCATTTTCAGTCCTGTCCAACTCCTGCTGACACTGTTCAGGATTTTCTCTACAGAAATACAAGAGGGGTTTGCCATTTCCTTCTCCAGATCATTTTACAGATAAGGAAACTGAGACAACAGTGAAATGACTTGTCCAGGGTCTCACAGCTAGGAAGTGTCTGTGGCTGGATTTGAACTCGGGAAGATGCATGTTCTTTTTTTTTTTTTTAACCCTTACCTTCCATCTTGGAGTCAATACTGTGTATTGGCTCCAAGGCAGAAGAGTGGTAAGGGCTAGGCAATGGGGGTCAAGTGACTTGCCCAGGGTCACACAGCTAGGAAGTGGCTGAGGTCAGATTTGAACCTAGGACCTCCCATCTCTAGGCTTGGCTCTCAATCCACTGAGCTACCCAGCTGCCCCCTGAAGATGCATGTTCTTGACTTCAGATCCAGTGCTCTATTCACTATGGCACCACCTGGCTGCCCCATATGTCTGGCACATAGTAAGTGTTTAATAAATGTTTACTGACGGACCCTATTAGCTTCCTTTGTGGTTGTTGCTAAGTCCATTTTGAAGCCAGATTTGGGGGAAGAAGACTGCTCTACCATAGAGCAGATTGACCTAGAACTGGCCACCAGATGTGCAGCAGCTGGGAGGGAGCAGTGCCAGTGCAATCTGTTTGGGACCCTTGGGCTCTCCAGCAGCTACTCCTACCCAGGCAGGCTCAGGATGGCTTTCACTGCACTCTCCTCCCCTCATTCATTAATATTCTTCAGGATGGGATCTTACACCCCAAAGCAGATCCTGCTGTTGCCAGATGCCAACCAAAATCCTGCTTTAAATACTTATTATTTAATAATACTTATTAAATACTGGACCAGACTCTTAATTTCCCCTTGGTTTGGTTTCCTCATTAAAAACAACAACAACAAACCAAACCTCTTATCTCTCATCTTAGAATCAATATACTGTGTATTGGTTTCAAGGCAGAAGAGCAATAAGGACTAGGCGATGGGGGTTAAATGGGGGGTTTTTAGGAAATGTCTGAGGTCAGATTTGAACCTAGTCCTTGCTCTCAATCCACTGAGCCACTTAGCTGTGCCCAGGTTTCCTCAGTTGTAAAAGAGGAATAATGAAAGGATCTGTCATATAGGGATGTCCAAGGCCGGAATGATACAGTCGGTAAAGAGCTTTGCAGAACTTTGATGAGCTCTCATCCTCATTAGGGTTATCATGGTTATTTCCTATAGGACATATCCAGAAACTGAGGTCTTGAAATGGTTTGCTCAAAGTCACTCAATGATGGAAATAATGATTTTTGCATATGGTGGCCATGCTCTCGGTTGACTATTTCTGATTCTGGCTCTAGGGCAAATGACAACTGTATCCCTCTCACACTCGCTACTTGTGTGACCTTTTGTGGCCTCAGTTTCTTTATCTGTAAAATGAGTGGGCTAGGCTAACCCTAACCCTTTGAGCGCCCTTTCCAGCGATAGTTTGAAGCTCCTAGATCCGCTAATATCTCTTTCTCAGATCCTTTTATCCCAACAGCTAGCAACCACCATTTAATTCTTGAAGCACCAATGCTTTTATGAGTGTGGGCACTCCATCCACCACTGCCGATTGTAACTCCTCTGGGATTTAGTAGGTTGATCTTTGAGAGTACATTTGTCCTGGGGCCAACCTGGTGATTAGCCTCACTGAACTCAGCTGGGCTGGCCCTCAGACCACAGATAGCATAGCTCATCGCTGGAACTGGTTGTGGAGCCCTTCCAGCTTGGTGGGCCCTACCAGAACTTGTGCTCTCATAAACTAGCCTTCCAGGACACAGAGCCACCTCCATCCCAAGGTGGGATACCAGAAGAGGAGTGGAGTGGAAGAATTAGCCAATCACATTCTACAGTTTTTTGCACTGGTCCCCCGCTTCCCCTTTTTCTCTTCCCTACTTCTATGGCCGCCTTGGCCTGGGTGGCCAGCCAAAGAGTTGTCCTATCTGTTTCATGATTCCTGCACGGAGGTGTGAAGAATTCTAGGTCCCCAGAATCCAGAGAAATATGTCATCATGAACGGAGGAGAGAGTCTGTCTTTTGGAGTCATGGGGAAGAGTAAGGAACGGGGAGGGGGGTGGAGTTCCAAGGTCTTAGTAGAGAAGACAGGCGCCTGGTTTGGGAGGCGCCTGAAATTTCTGTCATTTGAAATTAATTCCCTCATTAGCAATGCCTTTTTCATTAGGGATCTTTAAAAATCCTAATACCCTTGGTGAGGGTGAGGTTGGTGGAAAATGAATCAAACTCCTATGACTTATTATGAATGGGTTTGTTTGGTTGGAAGGACCTAAATAACTCAACAGAACAGACTGTTGGACAGTGAAAGAGTTGGTGGGCAGGATAGGGTGTGGGGTTGGGTGGGGATGGTGCTGTTTGGGCACTGGAGACATCTTTGCCAACTTGCTTGTTTTGCTTAGGCCTGGTCCTGGAAAGCTGCCCCAACAGGGTGGTTGGAGCGGTCTTTGTTGCTGTTCAGGGCTCCCTACTGCCCCAACGTGTTCATTCATTTATTCATTCAATTACAGTTTCCTGCTCTTTTGGAAGAGACCTTCTTAAGGGATCATTTAATTTCAAGAGTTCTTAACCTGGAGTCCATAAGCTTCTTTATTAAAAAAATATTTTGTTAGTTAACTTCAGTTACATATAAGTGGCTTCTTTTGTCATTCTTGATATTTATTTTAGGCATTTAAAAACGTGATTGTGAGAAGGAAACCATGGGCATGACTGTGTCTTCAGGGTCCAGGACAAGCAAAATCTAGTCTTAAAAAAGTGAAAACTTCAATCCAATCTAATGCCTTTATTTGGTAGAAGTGGAAACTGAAGGTGAGAGGGACTTGTTACACACCAGAACTCAGGTTTTCCATCTCTAAATTTAATCTGTTTCCTTTACCTCTATGTCATCTGGAATAGAACCATCCCCTTGGAGTGGGAGGAGAAGGGGCTTAGAGCACATGGAACTTTCATGGGTAGCTCATAACAGACATATCCAAGGAATTAGGACTGACTAGTCCAATGTGGGTAGTGTGTTAAACATATGACAAGGAATAGAGTGAGATAACATTGAAAAGATTATTGCAGGCTTTTGTTATTCACCAGAAGGAATTGAGGCTGTTGAGTAGGCAGTAGGGAGGCATTAAATTAAAGGGTTTAGAGCAGAGGTGGTGTAGTCAGATATATATCCAAAAGATTGGTCTGGTAGTTTGTGAAGGAGAGATGAAAGGTCAGAGAGAATTAGAAGATTAGTACAATAGTCCAGACTATTAGTATTGAGGATTTCCCACTTCTGTTCCCTCTCCTAGGCTAGTGCCATACCTAGAAAGCCCTCCTGATTCTTAGCTTCCATTAAAGCTTACCAGAGGAGCCACTCTGCCCATCCCATTGTTTTTGCTCTTGTCCTCCTTTAAATGGTACACCTCCTAGTAGAATAGAAGCATCTTGAGGGCAGGAATGATTTTTCAATTGTCTTTGTATTTCCTACACCCCACATGGTATCTTGTCCATTTGGGGGGGGGGGGTCAGTCAATTCAGTCACGTCTGACTGTTTGGGGTTTTCTTGGTAAAGATACTGGAGTAGCAGGGGCTTAATAGTACAGTGCCTTGCTCATAGCAGGAGTTTAATAAATTCTTGGACCTTGAATGAATGAATGAATGAATGAATGAATGAATGAATGAATGAATGAATGAATGAATTGAATCACCTGTATTAGGTGATAACAGTGGGACAGAGAGAGGGGAGATACTGAAGAAAGAAGGAAAAAGAAGAATTGGCCAGCGTATGATGACCAATGGGATGTGGATGTTATAAAAGGCAAATGATCAACGATGACCTTCAAAAACTGGGAACTCCAGTGAATAGTGATGCCACTGACAGAAACGGGTGGTAGGAGAACTTGGCTTTGGGGCAAGGGTGGTGGAAATGATAGATTCTGTTTTGGATACAAGGTGTTGCTTGGGACGGCCACTTGGAGAAGTCCAGGAGACAGATGTAGTTCTAGAGCTGAGAACGGTCTTCATCTCGTTCCCATGGGGCCAGAGGGGTGGTTTATAGAGGAGAGCTTCCCTCCTGGTCTAGATCCTACTGGTGAAGATCAAAATTCCTTTGAGTGGGGGACCAGTCCTTTGGGAAGAGAGGTCACTGAGGCCTGGGGTCCTAGAACATGGACATAGAACAAGGATTGGGTAAAAGGTGAAGGGGAAAAACTCAGTGTGTGTGTCTAGGAATCAAAGAAGGAAGCAACTATTTCTTAAGTCTTACAATATGCCAGGAACTCTGGATACAAAGGCAAAACGGAAAATCTGCCTTTGAGGAGCTTGTATTCTAACAGGGGAGACAGCCTGAACATATATAAAATGAATAAAAGGTTATCTTAGGAAGAAATACCCTAGGAACTGGGAGGATGAGGCAAGCCATCGGCGAAATACCATGAATATAAAAGGAAAGGATTTAGTAGAAAGAACACTGGATATAGAATATGTATGTTCTGAGGATTTGGGTTCGAATCCCAGTTCTTCTACTCACTTTCCATGAATAGTGCTATAAAATAGGACATAGATTCAGTTTAGATTTTCTCAATATTCCTTTCTTAACTCTAAATCCATGCTCCTAGAGGCAACTACAGGTAGTGCACCAGGCCTAGATTTAAGAAGACCTGGGTTCAAATTTGACCTCAAGACACTTTCCAGCTGTGTGACCCTGAACAAGTCACTTAACCTCATTTGCCTAGCCCTCGCCCTTCTGTCTTAGAGTTACTACTAAGAAAGAAAGTAAGGGTTTTTAACTCCATGAATCTTATGTTCTTAGGGAGAGGGCAGTTATTTCTCTCAGCTGCCCAGCAATCCAGCTCACCGACCCATTGATCAGAACAGCCCACATCTTCCCACATCTGCTTCAAGTAAGGTAGCTGGGAAGCATCTTACACAGATCACTGGCCTGCGTGTCTGGCTTGTGTATGTGTCATGTGCATCTGTGTTTGTGTTGTACTCTGTGTATGTGGCTGTTTGCATGTAATCACTGCGCACAGCCTGCTGCTGACTCCTTGAAGACACTTCCTATACCTCCCCCTCCCCAGCCGCCGGCCCCTGCCTCTGGCTCTCCACATTGCAAGGAGCCAGATGTCTCCCAGATGTTTCTCACTTCCTGCCTGGCTCCGTGCTCTGCGTGTGTGTGTTTATTTTGGACGGTCCACCAAATAATAACCATTTTAAGAAAAGCTTTTCATAACCCTGTTCCCACGAGGAGTCAGAGTTCAGGAAATAATCTGAAATCTATTCACTATTGTCTCTGGGCAGCTTCTCCACAACCCCCACCCCACCTCCCCATCCCCACTTTTGAAAAAGCCTTTTTTCTTTTGGTTCTCATATGACGTACTTTCTCGATGGGCTGTTGAGTACTTTGGGAGGCGGGGAACTGAACAAATGGGGTGATGGGGAGCTGCCCATTGGAGTTGGGTTGAGACCATGACCCATCCCCTATCAGGATAGAGAAGGTGGAGTAGAGGGGAGGTGGGGGACTTCTGGCACTTGCCTGAAATTATTATGGAAAGTAGTGAGTATCATTCCTGTAACAAGAGAGATCATGGAACATCCTTGTACCCAGGATCCTTTAATGTACCACACATTCTATCTAAAATGGGCCATGATGAAAAACCTGATGAAAATGTAAAACCCAAAATAGAGATTATTGTTGCCATTTCCTTCTCTACTCATTTGACAGATGAGGAAATTGAGGCAAACTGAGTTAAGTAACTTGCCCAGGGTCACACAGGTACTCAGTGTTTGAGTCTAGAGCTCAGTCACCCAGAGGGTTCTCTCCCCAATAAGGCTATATCTTATCCCATCGTGATGATATTAGGAGAGAGGAGCTTGGACTGGCCTGGTTTGTTTCCTCACTGTGTTGCTCAAGGTTTATGTGCTAGACAGAGTCAAGCCTGAGATGCCAACTCTGCCCATTCAGAAAGCTTTTTGTGTTTGGGAGATGTAGGACATAGGATCTTGGACCTAGAAGGCACCCTAGAAATAATCTCACATCCTTGTTTTATAATTAGGAAAACCAAAACCCAGAAAGGTGAAAGGTTACATTAGCAAGGTAGGAGGAGGAACAGGATTCAAGTCCAGAGCTCTTGACTACCTTATTCACATTTCTTTGGAGTGGTTCAGTTTTAAAAAAAACTCTGCTCTCACAAATGGAGGGCTACAGGATCATAGGAAAGCTCATAGATTTGAAGCTGGAGAGGAAAGATCTTGGAGGTCATCTTCACTTTGTGGATGGAGAAAGGAAACTCAGACATTCTAAGTGACTTGCCCAAGGTCACACAAGCGGTAGAGCAGGGATCTGAGGAGAGGATCTCTGATTTGATCCACAGCCCTCCTACCACACCACACTGCTTCCCTAAGTGGGGTGGGCACATGAGAGTATGGCAGGAGGAGGGACTTCTAGAAGAGAAGAAAGAGGTCAAGAGTTTTAGATTGTGAGACCTGGGCAAAAGTATGCTGGTAGGACTACGGGGGGGGCAGATGATTGGGAGTGAGGGGGATGGCTAAACATGGGGTCCATGGATTCCCCAAAGGGTCTGTGGATAGATTTAAGTGATCTGGGAACTTAATTTTAAAATGATTCATTTCCTTTTCAATTTTTGGTATTTGATATGATCCATTTAAAAACGTTATTCTGAGAAGGAATCCATAAGCTTTACCAGACTGCCTGCCAAAGGGGGTCCATGATGCACAAGAAGTTAAGAATCCCTGCAATTGCTCTATTCAGAAAAAGGATGGGCTGCCTCAGGAGTAGGGGAAAGGGGTTCTTCCTCTTTTTAAATTAAGCCTAAATGGTCACTGTTTGAGAATATGATTAAAAGAATTCTCAATCACAAATGGGTTGAATTAGATGACTCTTGAGGTCTCTCCCAACTCTGAGTTTATCTTTAGACTTTATCTGAAGAAAAGTAATATATTATTATCATCATCCAGAAGAAACTGAGGCTTGCTGAGGGTAAACAAGTTCCCCAATGTCGCACAGGTAGGAAGTGTCCGAGTCGGGGTCTAAACCCAGGTCTTCAGACCCCAAGTCTGAAATCTTTCCTCTGCTGCTTGCAGCCCTTTCTTATATGAGGCAGCATACACACTCAATACCGGATACTAGACCCACTCATGACGTGACAGACCTGTATGGTGACCTATTTATTTAATGGGACTTAGCTCTGTCTTCCAAGATTTTGATTGGTGGCAAGCTGTTTGAGAGAAATAACCAGGTCTATTTATGGGTTATTGTCTCCTTCACTCTCTCCTGAATTGTACAAGTTGAGTGCCAGAGGACTGGGAAATGGCCCACCATGGAAATAAGAGCAGTCGAGCAAAGAATGTTCAAGAAATCATACTGTGGGCTAAACAAGTTAGGATAGACTTCCTTATTGGTTTCCTCTGGATTCTGGGAAGGAAATTGGAAGCCCTGAGGAGGTTCACTTGGGCACCTTGTGGGGGGACATAGATAAGTAGAGACAGCATTCATTAAGCACTTACTGTTTCCCAGGCACTGTGTAGAGGGTTGAAGATATAAATATAAGGAAACAACAGTCTCTGCCTTCAAAGAGCTAACATTTTAATAGGGGAAGACAACCCGTAAAAAAGGAGCCAGGATGGGGTAGGGAAAGGTACTCAGAGTGGACTAAGGCTGCTGGGGAGGAGGATGAAGAGGCCAGAAACTGAGGAGTAGAGCCTGGAGTGAAATAAGCATAACCCGGTGGTCCAGGCCAGGGGCTCGCCAACAAGGAGATGGGATCTCGGGACAGATAGATAGAAGTATGGATGATTTGGGGCATCTTCACCTTACTAATGACTGTGGCTCAGTTTAGGTATAGCTGCTTACAGAGGGATTGAGTGTGGGTCATCCTGCTTCTTGGAATGACTCACTTTCCCTCCTCCATTTTTTCCCTAACTTCCTTCAAAGTCCAGTCCAGGCTGTCATATAAGGCCTTTCCTGAACCACTCAGTTATGGCTATCCTTTCCCTCTTGAAATTATTTTAAATTTACTGAATGATTATGATAGGATCACAGATTTAGAGCTGGAAGAAATCTTAGAGGAACTCAATGCCTTTATTTTACAGATGAAGAAAATGAGGCACACAGCTTAAGTGACTTGCCTAGGGCCACACAGTTAGTGAGCATCTGAGGCTGGATTTGAACCCAGGTCTTCCAGATTCCAGGCCCAGTTCCCTATCCACTACTATCTCCTGTTACTTCTGTTAATACATTCTCTGTTTAGAGTATACAGATTCCCTAAGGGCAGAAAGGGCTTCTCTCTCTTTTTTTTTTTGTCCTTGTATTTCCAATATTTAGCAGAGTACCAGTTCACACTGTTGTTGTTGTTCATTCATTTCAGTCATGTCAGATTCTTCCTGACCCCATTTGAAGTTTCCTTGGAAAAGATACTGGAGTGGCTTGCTATTTCCTTCTCTAGCTCATTTGATAGATGAGGAAATTGAGGCAAACAGGGTTAAGTGACTTACCCAAAGTCACACAGTTAGTGTCTGAGACCAGATTCGAACTCCCTGATGCTATCCATTGTGCCACCCAGCTGCCTCTCACATACATAATATTTACATACTATTTAACCGAATCCTTTCTTGAGTATGGAGTGTCTATCCATCCCCCCTTCTCTCCATCCATCCATCTATCTATCCATCTATCTATCTATCTATCTATCTATCTATCTATCTATCTATCTATCCATCTATCTATCTCTTTCTCTGTCTGTCTGTCTGTCTGTCTGTCTATCCATCTATCCATCTATGTGATATGTACCAGATACCAGCAAGATTGACTCCATCCATGCCCTTGAGCACCCCGAGCTTCCAGAGCTGGGTTTTGGGAGAGCTGGGCTCCAGCCTTGCCTCTGCCTCTAACTCATGTCCCCTCCTCCCTCCTGTGCCCATTTTTGCCATCTACAAAATGAGAGGGTGGGAAGAGATGATCTCCAAGATCTCTTCCAGCTCTGCTCTTCTTCAGCTTTATAATCTTGACACCAAAGGGAAAGGTCAAGAGTTGTAACCTTTTAAAACTTTTCATCTGTGTTAAGGACTCTGTGTTTTTGGTATCAGCTCTGTCTGAGGACTTGCTGTACTTACTATCTGGACAGGGAGGCTGGGATTTCTTTTGATGACGTCACAGGAAGGGCCTCAGCCACACTCCCTCCCTTGGGAGGCATGGAAGGTTCAGGGCTCCCATTCTGGACTGGGAGACCATTGTCCCTCTCCTTCTTGGTTTCTGTCAGGCTGGGGGAGAGAGACACACAGAGAGAGACAGACAGCCAGAGAGGAGAGAGAGGAAGGGAAAGACAGACAGAAATGGGGGGAGGAGAAGAGAAGAGGCAGTGGAGAGTGACAGAGAGAGAGACAGAGACAGAGAGAGAGACAGAGAGAGAGAGAGAGAGAGAGAGAGAGACAGACAGACAGACAGACAGACAGACAGAGAGACAGAGAGACAGAGAGACAGAGAGACAGAGAGAAGATTTAGGGATAAACGAATCCTTGGATTTTTTTTTAAGGTTTGCAGCTATTTTATTTACAAGTATACATTTAACACAATGAAAGAAACACTGATATCCAAGCCTAGTTAAGAGTAGGGTAACAATATGTATCATTTTGATGATTACATTATTTTAACCAACAAACTACACTGAAAAATTAATGCCAATAAAATTCTTGGTCATAATATTAAGAAATGCAATATATTATTATATTATATTATATTATATTATATTATATTATATTATATTATATTATATTATATTATATTATATTATATTATATTATATTATATTATATTATATTATATTATATTATATTATATTAATTATTATATACAATCCATTTCAGAGCCCATCCTCAAAGCTTTATTTTTGGGGCTCATTTGACCCAGTCTCTGAGCCCCCCAGGCCACCACTTCCAGGCCACAGTGAGGCATATGAGGTGAACTTGAATGCAGGGAGTGGGAGGGGGTAGGATAATAAAAAGAAGGAAGGCTTGAGCCCCAAAGAGCACAAGTCATGGAAGAGGTGAGGAAGGATCTTTGGCCTTCAGCCTTCAGACCAAGTCACCAATAATGAGCCTTTTCTTTCTCTTCCAGGATGAAACCTGGAATAATGGTAATAGTGCCAAGGGGGAGAAGTGCTCCTCTAGGAGCAAATAGTGGAGGGGTGGAAGGAAAAGGAACAGGGCTCTTCCTTTCCCCTGGATTGGCATTTTTCTTCGGGAGTTAAGCTCTGTTTTTCCTTTCCCCTCCTTTCTCCCTTACTCATGACTGCCTAGTAAATAATTTAAATATTTGGGCCTAAAGGCCTTCAATTATCCTTTAATTTACATTAGTAATTTATACATTAGTCTGAATGGCCTCTCTGTCAGTGTAACAGCCCCCAGTGGACTGGCCAATCTCCACACACGATTTTCCGGGGATTTCGTCTTTTCCTTTGCGTTTCACGGTTTTGGAATAGACAGTGTACGCAGCTACACCTCGATGGCACAGTGTGCATGTGAGTAGGTATGTAACGTGCTCAGGTTTAGGGATCAGGTATGTTGAACATAGTTTTTCAAGGTGGGAAAAATCCATCTAGAGGTCATCTAATTCAACTGGGTTATTTGAGAAGGAACTGAGGCCCAGGGAGGGGAAGCAACTTCCCAAGTCACACAGGTAGAGGGCAGCTAAGCTGGGATTTGAACCCAGGTTCTCTGATTCTGATTGCCACTAGAAACAACATGCACACATGTATATGAAGACTGTAGGAACTTAAATCCAGAGATTACTGGGACCTCGGCGGTCACCCCAACCCATTTTACAGATTAGAAAACTAAGGTCCAGGGAGGCTAAGTAAGCGAAGGTTAAGCATCAGAAACAGGATTTAAAGCCACCCTCCTCTACTCCAGAGCCTGAACTTTCCCACCTATCTCTCTTTATATACCAATCAATATCAGCTTACGCCCATGCCCAGCTGTGTGCACCCAGGCGTGCACTTATAGGACCTGACATGTGGCCCCATCCATCTTGAAGCAGCCACCTGTTTGTGCCATCCTCAGAATGGCTCCTTCTCTTCAAGGGTGCCCTCTACTTGTGCCCTCCTCCTTGCTTTGCTTGCTGACCCTTTAGAACACAGCCCTGTGCTTGCTCCAAGACCAAATCCCCTTCTGTGCATTTCTGGAGAGCTGCCTGAGAGGCCCTTGGCAGAGGAGACTCTGCCCAGGCATCTTCAGGCTGGTGCTGGTCTCTCTCAGTGGCCTGGCACCAACTGGAGCTCTGTCCACTGATGCAGCCAGGGAGCCAAGAAGAGCTTATTAAGAATAAAGGAGACTCAACTTCTCCCCTTCAAGCCTGCTGCCTGGACTGGCCTGACCTGGCCTGACTCCTCCATCACCAGCTTGGGAGTGCCAGGGCCTTCTGGGAGGCCTGAAGACAATAGTGACAGAGAGTGATGTCTCTGTGTGTGTATGACTCTTCTGTGTGTGTATGGGGGGGGGGAGAGACAGACAGACAGACTGAGAGACAGAGAGACAGACAGAGAGAGACAGAGACAGCGAGAGACAGAGACAGAGACAGCGAGAGGCAGAGACAGAGAGAGAGACAGACATACAGACAGACAGACAGACAGAGACAGAGGGAATGAGGATCTGTGACAGGCACCAAGCCTTTTGGGTTGTGTAGCCCAGAGGAGCCCAGAGGAAGACAGATGGCAGGTCACAAGGCTCTCCCTGATGTCTCCATCCTCTTATGATCTTCTTGTTCTCCTTCATCATGGAGTCCCGCTCCATGTTGAGCATTTTAGTGGAAAGATGCACCAAGAGCTCAGAGGAGGTCCAAGCCTCCTGGTGAGTGGCTGTGGCATCATTAACACTGTGACTGAGCCAAGGATGGAGCCTGGAGAGAGGAGAGGATGCCCAGCTCAGAGCCGTTGGTCCCAAATCCAAGGCATGCAGCTGAAAGGATCACACCTACATGGGCTGAGGACTCTGCTTGGCAGTATCCTCTGGCTCAGGGACAAGTGGGTGCAAGCTGGTGAGGCAGGAGCAGGGCTAGGCCAGGACTGGCCCAATATAAATGGAATCACCTTTCTCCAGAACAAGCTCTACTCATCTTCTTGGATGTATGTACCAGGAAGACAGAGCCCTGGGAGCACATCCCAATGCCACCCTTCACCCCAGGAAGAACAGTGCCAAGATCAGGCTTCTTTCCTTAACAACTGCATGGCAAAGGGCAAGTCCCATACACTCCCTGGCAGGCCTCAGTTTCCTTATCTTTAAAATGAGGACCATAAAACTTATACTTTCTATACCTCACTGGCTATTTATGAGAAAAGCACTTTGTAAACCTTAAGTGTTTTTTATACCTCAAAAACCTGTGGTTTGTTCAGTGTGGGCCCATTCTCCTCCAATGTTCGTCTTGACACCCTCCCCCCTGCCCACCTCCCACTTAGGAGACAGTTCTTAAGACTTAATGTGTCTGAAAAATCGATTACCTTGTGGCCAGTCTGGTGGTAAGCTTCTCCAAACTTAGCTAGGCTGGGCCTCCAATGACCGACCCACACTCTTATCCCTGCACTTGTCCCTGAAGGCCTGACGGAAGCAACAAGGACGTATTAAGTGCCTACTGTGAGCTTCATCCTGTGCTCACTGTGTGGTTTGGTCTGATTGGCCATCGTGTGTCCATGTCTACAGCTCACCTCCCCTAGCCTGGATAAGAGAGGCCCCGACCAGAGGCTGGAAGCCCAGTGTCCTCTGGAAATGTAAATTCCTCTTCTTCTTAGAGAAGAATCTCAAAGTGTGCCATCTGAGGATTAGTAAAGGAAATTTAAATTATTTAGGCTGGAGAGCTGCAGACTGGTGAAGAAAGACATTTTGGCTAACTATAAGGAGTAGAAAGAGGGATGAACTTGGACTTGAGAAGGTCCTGAGTTCAAATCTCTGCTTTGGTACTTACCAGTTCTGTGCTCATCACTTAACCTGATGTTTCTGAACCTCAGTTTCCTTATCTGTTATAATAATAGCCAGCATTTATGTGACCCTTTAATTTGCAATTTTTTTTGGTAATCATTACAAAAAATGCAGCTATTTAATTGCAAAAATACTCTATAAATCTTACCTCATGGAGCTAATAGCAACAGAGACTTTTTATATTTTATCCTCACAATACTCCTGGAAGGTAGGTGCTATGATTATCCCCATTTTAGAGAAGAGGAAACTGAGGCAGACAGAGGTTAATGAATGTGTCCAAAGTCACGCATCTAGAGACAGGTCTTTCTGATCCTTGGGTCCTATGCCCTTTCTACTGGTCCACTTAGCTGCCACTATAATATTCAAAGTTGAATTAAGATGGTCAAGGTTGCTGCCAACTCTAACTCTCTGAGTCTGTGATGCTCTGAAGGCCCGTCCCTGAGAAGAGGAACCCCCCTCATTCTGCTTGGCCCCAGAGTGCAGAACCAGCAGTACTTTGGAAATTGCCGAGAGGTAGATTAAGGCTCAATGTCAGGAATTTGAGTTCTCCTAGAGTAGAGATTAGGGGCTTCCTCTTGTTAGAGTTATTTAAGCAAAGCCTGGAGGACTGCCTGTCCAGGAGCAAAGAGACAGGCTTTGTGCCTGTGGATGTGTAGGACAATGAGCTGGCCTGAGAGGTCCTTGGGACTCAGGTCTGTTCATCCTCATTATTTACCAGCCTGTTCCCTCACTCACCTTTCAGGGATGGAGTTTGGGGTAGGAGGGCTGAGGATGTGCCAAGGGACACGTATTGGGATGTGTGTGTGTGTGTGATGGGCACTGAGCAAACCTTGACCCCATGAGAACTGGGTGGAAAATGTCTAGCCACCAACCCCCTCACCTCCTCTTCTTCCCCACAAACCTCAGGGAGGAGACTGCTGGTACTATTCATCCCAACCATTTCCTGAGCTTGGACTGCCAACTGTGCCCAAACTCTGAAGGGGGGCACCTTAGAACAGGGTCAGAGGACTGTGGTCCCATTGTGAGTGAGCTCAGCAAGGTTGATGTGGCCAGCCCCATGGTGAAAGCCTTGTTGTCTGTATGCTCTCTACCTTGGGCAGCCCTGCCTTCCCCTCTGAGTGTCTTTGCCCTCTTCATGGGAGACAAGAATAGCCTGGTGCAATGGAGGGAGTAGCCCCGACTGAATTCCAAAAGAGACCATAGAGGCTCCCAGACTTGGATCTTAGAGGCAGTCTTCTCTTTAAGGAAACCGAGGCCAAGGTCACATAGCTAATAAATGTCAGAGACCCAAGGGCTCTGACTCAAATTCAATTCCCTTCCCCTCACATAGAACCTGGAATCAACTCTTGACTTGGCCACGTGCTGCTTTAGTGACCTTGGGAAACCTCCATTTCTTCATCTATAAAATGGGAATAGATGTGGACCCAAGTTCCATAATATTCCTTCCAGCAACTTCCCTGGGCCTCAGTTTCCCCAATGAGAAAGTTCTTGTGACACTCCCAGCTCCAAAAGGTAGCCTGTGAGCAGTCTGCCCCATATGAGATGGTGGGCAATGGCCCATTGACTGGGAGATACCGAGTTTCACTGAGGAGTGAGCGGCAAGTGGGAAGCAGCTGGATGGTATCTGAGAAAGTCTCCAGTTCTAGATCATGGCTAGAGAAGGGTGGCCTGGAAAAAAAGAATCTAGGAAAATAGCTCTTATCCCCTCTGTTTTTTTTTTTATTAGTTTCATTTTTTTGAAAAGAATAACAGAGAAGAAAGCTTGCTTCTTCCCTTTGGATTTTTCTCGTTTTTTTTCCCCTAGGCCCTCACATCTCTAAATATACCGAATGTGATAATTCTGTGAGCAAACTCAGTTATGCGTGATACATTTTTTATGATTCGAAGCTAACAAAGTAACTAGATCTCTGGAGGGTGCCAAAAAAATGTGCTGTTTATATTTCAAGTTTCCCCCAAATTCCTGCTATTTCACCCTCCCCCTTCCCCAATAACTATAGACTAGTGTTATGAAACTCCCTTTTTTCTGGTGCTCTCTCCTTCCACAGCATCTCTGAGCAGTAGTCCCAGTGGTTCCAATTCCAGCAAGGCCATATACTCCCCTTTGGATGACCTCAAGCGAGTCAGGATACTTCTAGCCTCAGTTTCTCCATCTATAAAAAAGGGAGCATGATTCCTGGATGGGCTGGCTTTTTGGCAGCCTTCAGTGCTTTGATGGCTTCAAAGGAGCCATGATCTCGTCAATGTGGATACTCCTAACATGGCAGAAAGGAACCTGTCCAGGTTCCTCTCAAGGATTGGAGCCAAAAAATCAGAGTTCAGATCTCACTTTTTTAAACCTTTACTTTCTAATAACAGAAGGGCAATGGCTAGGCAATGGAGTTTAAGTTACTTGCCCAGGGTCACACAGTTAGGAAGTATCCAAGGTTGGATTTGAACCCAGGACTCTCTATCCACTGAGTCACCAAGTTGTTCTCAGATCTCCCTTCTGACCCTTATTGAATCATTCTTTCAAAGCTGCTGTGGCCTTCAGTTCTTCTGGCATGCACATAACTTGGGCAATGGGCCTCAGTTTCCCCATTTGTAAAATGAAGGCATTGACAAGCAGGACCCTCCTCAAGGACTTATGGGAAAGAATGCTGACTACATTGAGAGAAAGAACTATGAGAGTAGAAATGCAAAAGCAAAGCACATGACATCACTTATCATGTGTATATATGGTTATGTGATTCGGGTTAGGTCTTAAGGAAAATGGCACTATAGCAAAAATGAACAGTGATAACATTTGTCCACCCCAGTGGAATTGCTTGTCGGCTCTGGGAGGGGGGAGGGAAGAGGGGAAGGAAAGAAAACGAGTCATGGAAACATGGGAAAATATTTAAAAATAAATTTTAAAAAATGAAGGCATTGGACTAGATGACCTGTGTGAGGTCCCTTCCACCTTTAAATCTAGGCTCCTGTGCATCTCAGCTATTTTGTCCTGGAAGCATTCCCCATCATCCCAGAAGGCTTTGTCTTCTTTTCCTCAGATGGAGTGAATGCCAAAGCAGCACCTGGGCAGCCCATCACTCAATTTCCCCTTGTGACCTGCTTTTGTTTACAAGCCTCTGATGACCTCCTTTATACCTGTGACAGAGCAAGATTCCTTGAATCACTGGAGTCACAGGTCACCAGTCAGTCAGTAGACATTTATTAAGCATCTGCTGTATGCCAGGCAGGGGCAGCTAGATGGCACTGGGCTTGGAGTCAGGAAGATCTGAGTTCAAATCCAGCCTCAGATACTAACTGTGCAATTCTGGGCAAGTCACTTAACCTTGTTTGCCTCCATTTCCTCATCTGTAAATTGAGCTGGAGAAGGAAATGTCAAGCATTCCAGTATCTCTGCCAAGAAAACCCCAGATGGGGCCATGAAGAGTAGACATGTCAGAAACAAATGAACAATGGCAAGAACCGATGTGCCAGGCACTGTGCTAAGTTTTGAAGATGCAAAGAAGGACAAAAGTATAGTCTTTCCTCTGCAGGTGCTAATGGGGGATACGACATGCACAAACCATCAATTTACAAGATAAATTGGGGAGTGATCAAAAGGGGAAGAGGCATCACCAACATCGGCATTCTGGAGAGAGAGGGTCTGTGGTCTCTGAGGGCATTGAGGATCTGGACTGGTGTAGGACATGTTAGAAAGCAGCATTATCAATTATTCATGGAGTTTAGGCTTAATAAGAGGACTTGGTGACCTTAGTTTGATCCTTAGTAGTGTGAGGGGTGTACTGGGAGGCAACAGAACCCAGTGGAAAGAAGGTGATGATCTCTAGGGCACCCAATAGCTTCAATGCTGGTTCTCGCCACCCTGCCCCCATTACTGTGGCTCAGATCCATTTCTGTCTTTCTTATCTGAGGAGGACGAGAAATTCCCAGAGAAATACAAGGTCGGGGCAAGGGGAGATCCCTCCTTTGCTGAAGACATTCTCTGTGCTCACCCCCTCCCTTGCTTCTCCAGGTCCCCATGACCACCACTCTAAGAATCTCTAAACTCCACTAGATTCATCTGTTGGCTGGCCTGTCTCTTGACTCTGCTGCTAGCTCCAAACCTGTTTCAAGCCTTTATTTCTCAGTTTTTATCAGTTTTTCCCAGTAGCCAGAGAAATCTAGGATCTTGGCAACATATATTTTTATCATCTTAAGTTCTGGAGACCACTAGAAATAGCATCTCACATTTTTATAGCACTCCCAACATTTGTTTACAAAGTACGTTTCATCAAAACACTCCTGTGAGGCAGTGACCATTATACCCATTTCCCAGATGAGGAAACAAGTCTGAGAGAGATCAAGTGACTTGTTAGGCAGTCACAGAATTAACAAGTTATAGTTCTGGGTTTCAAACTTAAGTTTTCTGATTGTGGTGAGGTAGTCATTGTCCCCCGCCCTCTCCTCTCTAGTTTTGTTTTCCAGAAGAGACTTTCACTCTGATGTTAATATACTTTTATTTTTAAACCCTTACTTTCTGTCTTAGTGACAACTCTAAGACAGAAGAGCAAGAGCTAGGCAAAAATGAGGTTAAGTGACTTGCCCAGGGTCCCACAGCCAGGAAGTGTCTGCGGTCAGATCTGAACCCAGGACTGTCTCACTGCCTTCTCTCCTACCCCCACCCCCACAAGCATTTATTAAGCTCCTACTATAGCCAAGCACTGTGCTAAGTACTTTACAAATATCATCCCATTTGATCTTCACAACAAGCCTGCAAGACTTGTAGGTGCAATCATGATCCACGTTCTTTAGTGAAGGAAACTGAAGCAGAGGTAAAATGACTCAACCAGGGACTTTTTGCCTCTTTGTACTTCTAGTCATTAGCTTCATGCCTTTCATAAAAGTTTATTGATTGATTATTACTTTTTAAAACCCTTATTTTCTGTTGTAGAATTGATACTATTGATAACAAAGCAGAAGAGTGGTAAGGGCTAGGCAATGGAGATTAAATGACTTGCCCAGGGTCACCCAGCTAGATTTGAACCCAGGACCTCCTATTTCTAGGGCTGGCTCTCCATCTACGGCACTACCTAGCTATCCCCTTAATATAGTTTCAATGAAGTACTTAGAAACTCAAGAGAAGACCCTTGGACTTACTTTAAAAGTACCGTGTCCTCTGCTTTGTGCAGAATCTGCACCGGGCCACCCTCTACGTGGACCAAGTTCCAGGGAGAAAATATAGCTCTCAGTTTGGGCCCAAAGTTTAGGCTCAGGCCTTTCTCCCCCTTCCCTCCCTGCCCCCCAGCCTCCCAGGCCCCAATAGGCCTGATGCAATGGGTAGCAACATGACCAGATCCAGCTTCCCCAGGAAGGGAGAATGGATTTTCTTTCCATCTCTTTTTCCATTGTGGTTGAGAGATACCTACACCAGGCAGTCAAGGTGCTGGCTACAGATGTCAGAGGGTGGGAGCCCGATGAGATTGGCCCAGCTGTCTGTCTGACTGGGTGCCATGGGCACGAGGGGGAGTCTTGGTGCCGCCCGCTCCCCAGACGGCACAGGCTGCCCCCTCTCCTTTGCCAGGGTTCCTGCCAAGGACTTGGCCTCTTGTCATCTGGCTTGGGGACTTCCCAGAGTGCCAATGGAGCAGGGCTGAAATCCCAATCGCTGCCATTCCTGGGGCTGGGGGTGGGGGGACTTGGGGAAACAGGTGCTGTCAGGAGGCCCTTGGGGAAGGGATGGGCAGGGGCTTCCTCGAGCCTTCTCCCTGTTGGATGGCCATGGATGTTCAAGTGCCTCACTTGAAGTGACCTAAATAGTTCAGAGCAGGGTCAGCATTTGAACTCAGATCTTCTCCCTCCCAGGCCTGAGCTCTTGTACAATCTGGATGGGGGGGGTGGAGGTGGGGAAATGTGGTCTATATAGATAGATATGGTAAAAGAATCGTAACAAGAGCCAGTATTTCTATAGCAAAGTGCTTTCCAGATGTTCTTATTGATCGTTATCTCTATGATTCCCCACAACAACCCTGTAAAGTGCTCTGATTATCTCCATTTTATAGGCGATCATCATCACCGTAATAATAGTAACTAACATTTATACAGTGCTTGCTGTGTACCAGGCATTTGATGCAAAGCACTTTGGGATTGTTTTCTTGCTTGACCCTCACAATATCCCTGAAAGGTAGGTGCTCTTCTACCCTCGGTTTACAGATGAGGAAACTGAGGCAGATAGAGGCTAAGTGACTTGCCCCGGGTCATACAGCTAGTAAGTGTCAGAAGCCTCAAGTCTAAAATTCGAATCCATTACTCCACCTAATTGCCATAGATGAAGACCTGAGGTTAGAAGGAAACAGCGGTCATCTAGTCCAATGCTCCCATTTTCCTAGTGATTAGGTGAGTGAGTCCTGGAGAGGTAAAGTAATTTAGCTTGTCCAGCCAAGGACACCGTTAGTGAGGCATGAAGGCAGGCTTTGAGGCTATCCAGGCACAGCTGGCATATGGGAGGGGGCTCAGACACCCTCTTGGGATCCTTGGGCAGGACCATTGTCAGGCGGTGAGGTGGGCAAGCTGGAGCCTGCATCCTTCTCCTTGGGCCCTCTTTGGTGTCCTACAATCACAGGAAACCCCTAGAGGAAGCCACCAGACTGAGGGCTCCTGGGGAGGGAGCCTTCGTGAGTGCATGCACTGGGAAAGTTTTCCCACATATCCTGGGAAGGAGGCTTTCAATCCCAGAGGATATCCCTAGGAACCCATCAATAGGCTCCTGTGAGCAGCAGGGAAGGTGGTGGACTTCCTGCCTTTGGAATAGCCTACTCCTTCCCCCCACAACCCCCTCTTTTTCTTCTGTGGCCAGCAAACAATGACCTGTCTCCAAATGAGTTTTCAGCAGCAGGTGCATAAATCACCCTGAAATCCTTGGTTTTCCCAAGGATCTCCAAGCACATCATGTAGTAAACACACTATCATCAGGACTGGTGATGGGGAGGAAAGGATTGCCCATTCTCCTTCCAGAGGGAGAGCCCGGGAGGCCCCCGAAAAGCACCCGCCTAATATTTGGGGGGCAACGTCTGTTAGAACTAAAGGCTGGACCTAGGTTTTCCCAACCCCCTCTGTGGGCGTGCGTGTGCATGTTCATGTGTGCATGTGTGCATGTTGTGTGTCTCCATGGAGTGGGGTTTAAGTGAGCTAGTATTCGAATGTGCAATCACTCCCAATAAACGTACCCAAGGCCAGAAGGTGGTGGGAGGTGGGAGATGAGCCCACAATGAGTCTGACTTTATTCAAGTAGAGTAATTGGGTGGGTGGGTGCAGTGTGAAGGGGGGCAGAGTTCGAGATGGATAATATTTCTACAAAACCCAATCTTACATCTTACAGGGCTCAGGATAACTGAGGGTTCTAGGTAGCCAATCACTGGAGAGAGCCCAGCACAGGAGGCAGATCTGGGTTCTATCTCGTAACTGGGGGATCATTTGATTTCTTTAACCCCTTATCTTCCATCTTGGTCTCAATAGTGTGTATTGGTTCCAGGGCAGAAGAGTAGTAAGGGCTGGCAGTGGGGTTAAATGATTTGTCCAGAGTCACCCAGCGAGGAAGTATCTGTGGCCAGATTTGAACCCAGGACCTCCTATATCTGCTCTGGACCTGGCTCTCAATCCCCTGAGCCACCGAGCTGCCCCTGGCTCCTTAGATTATAGACTGAGAGCTAGAAGGTGACCTCAGAAGCGATCTAGTACTCCAAAGAAGTCCTTTTCTGCTCCAAGTCTGTTTTTTGTCCAACCCTTTCATTTTACAGAGAAGGACTCCGAAACTCAGAGAGAGTGTGCTATTTGTCCAAGGTCACACAGCGAGGTTCCAACCCACCCCTCCAGCCTTCTTTCCCCTTAGGGTGGGGTTTGAGAGCACTGAATATGAGTTAGAGGTTAGCCTGGTCATCGTTTCCACTTGATTTTTCCCACCAGTTTTAACCAACTTAATAGAATGTATATATTTTCTCTACGGGACGCCCCAGAAGTCTTGATGCACTTTGAAGTTATGCTAGTTTAAGACTTTCGTGACGTCCCGTCTGCTATGGAGCAGAAAGACAGGCTTGCACTTGAAACTCTAAATTGCTATTATGTAGCACATGCTTTTCTTGTTGGGCATTTAATACACTCAATGAGTAACTTTCTTTCTTAATTAAAAAAAATCTTTACCTTCTACATTAGAATTGATACTAAGTATTGATTCTAAGGCAGAATTTCAGTAAGGGCTAGGCAAGTGGAATTAAGTGATTTGCCCAGGATCATACAGCCAGGAGGTATCTGAGGTCAAATTTGAACTCAGGACCTCCAGGTCTGGCTCTCTGTCCACTGACCACCTAGCTGCCCCCGATATGGAACTTTCAAAGCTATCCTGCTTGTTTGGGTTTCCTTCTGGCCATGTCATTTCCTATGCCCCTCTACCGTTAAGTCTCAGAATATGAGCTGGAGAGCATTTAGTTCAACTCCTTCATTGTACAAGGAAGGAAACTGAGGCCAGGAGAGAGGAAGTTAATTTACCCAGGACCATGCAGCCAATTAGCGGTGCCTCTGTTTTCTCACAGAATCCCAGAGTTTCCAGGGTCGCCTTGTAATTTTCTCCCTCTGCCTCGACCTCCTACTCCTTGCCTCCCAGGCCCTGACTAGGCTTATCTGAGCCTAGAAACATGAATAGCAGCACAGACTTTACAGGGCTCTCCCTTCCCCGCCGCAATGCTATTGGCGATGGAGGTTTAGGATTCTGAATTCTGAAGATTCTGAATCTGGCCAAGACCTGGGCAGCCTGAGGCGAGTGTCTCAAGAGCCTTAGTCAATTTTCCAATCTGTGAAATGGGGAGAACACCACCTACTTGTCTCTCCCTCCCTTCCTTCTCCCCTAGCTCCCCACCCACACCCCAACCAGGAATGCTTTGAAGAGAGGAAGGGCTCCCTAGTGTTTTTCTTAGCATACTCTGCTCCCCAGGTGGTGAGCTGAGTAGCTGTGTGGGCTGGGGAGGTGTTGAAACTAGCCGGCCCAGGTGCCGTCCCAGAGATCGAAAACAGCCAGCCTCTCTCTCAGTAAAGAGAAGGGGCCTCTGGGACAGGGATTGATGACTCGGGGCAGACAACTTCAGATGATTGGTCCCTGGCGGATAGGAAGGTCGGCCCCGTCCTGGATCTTTCGATGGATGCCCACACTGGCACCATCCTTCAGGCAGTGTCTCTGTCCCTTCCTTCGGTCTCCCAGGAACCCATCGCATCCCTCGATTATTCATACGGGCTCCCCGTGGCTGGAAGGATCAAACCCTAAGCCCCTTCACCTGGCGTTTGGACCTTCATTGGTCTTGGTCCCTGGCCACCATGCTGTCATCCACCCCCGCTGCCACCCCCAGGCTCCTTGCTTGGAATGCCTTTCCTGTTTCTATTTCTTACCAAATCCTATTTATCTTTCAAAGTCCAGGTCAAGTTTCACCTCCTCCTTGAAGCCTTTCCTGATTTCCCACTGCTCATCGTGATGCTTCTCCCTTCTCTAGGTCTTACCGGCTGTATCCTTCTGGCATTTAGCACATGCTGCCCAGCTCACCGTATATATGTTAGGAAAGCCATCTTGACCAAGGGATGTAACTTCATTCAACAATCATTTGTTTATTGAAAAGCCTTACCTTCTGTCTTAGAACTGGACAGTGAGTATTAGTTCCCAGGCAGAAGAGCAGTAAGAGCTAGGCAACTGGGGTTAGGTGACTTCCCAGGGCCACACACCTAGGAAGACTATGATGTCAGATTTGAACCCAGGACCTCCTATCTCCACTGAGCCACCCAGCTACTTACTCTGTCATATGTTTTTACTATAATAAAAACAAACAATACCCAAACCTACAACTTAAAAACAAACAAACAACTTACTTTCTGTCTTAGAATCAATACTGTGCATTGGTTCCAAGTAAAAAAGAACGGTAAGGATTAGACAATTGGGGTTAGGTGACTTGCTCAGGGTCACACATCTAGGAAACATCTGGAATTCAGATTCAAACCCAAGGTGTCCCAACTCCAAGCCTGGTTATCTTTCCACAGAGTCACCCAGCTGCCCCAATGATCATTATTTTAAAATGATCCTCTTTTTTTAACCCCTTACCTTCCATCTTAGAATCAATACTGTGTTTTGGCTCCAAGGCAGATGAGTGGTAAGGGCTAGGCAATGGGGGGTCAAGTGACTTGCCCAGGGTCACACAGCTGGGAAGTGTCTGAGGTCAGATTTGAACCCAGGACCTCCCATCTCTGGGCCTGACTCTCAATCCACTGAGCCACCCAGCTGCCTCCCAAATAATCTTTGCATCATGAATTTTGTGCCATGCTCTGCTTTCTGGGTTTCTTAGATATTTTGGACAACTGGAGAGATGTAGAACCACATCTTGAAGTTTCTTGAATTGATATTGCTCTGATGATTAGAGTATCTATTCCCATTTTAAGCCACTTTCCCTATTAAGGTCCTGCCATGGGTGATAATGGCTTTACCTTATATCTGTAGAAGAGCACTTTCACATGGGATTATACATTTAGAGCTGGAAGAAACCCCACCCAATTTTATACCTTACAATTAAGGCTCAGAGAAGACAACTAGGTGACTCAGTGGATTGAAAGGCAGACCTAGAGATGGGAGGTCCTGGGTTCAAATGTGACCTCTGACACTTCTTAGCAGTGTGACCTTGAGCAAGTCATTTAACCCCAATTGCTTAGCTCGATAGTGCTCTTCTGCCTTGGAATCAGTACTTAGTATAGAAGGTAAAGGTTTAAAGAACAAACAGTTGAGCTCAGAGATTTCCCTTCAGAGAGCTGGTTGTTAAACATTCACTGCTATACACTCTTGCTAGGACCCTAAAGAATTGGTAGTCTGGCTCTTGAACCAGCATGCCCTTCCTCTTTCTTAAATGATCCTCCTCAGGGGGGATAATAACACAAAACCCAGAGAGCTCTCTGGCATTTAAATGGTTTTCTGAGCACGTGGTAGCCCCTCAGCTGCTTGTTGAATGAAAGAATGACTAAAATATCTCCTTTGAGCCACTTTGGAGATAGGTAGTACAAGTATTATTCCTCCCATTTTGCAGATGAGAAAACTGAAGCTCAGAGACAGGGAGTAATTTGCATGAGACCACACAGCTGGTAAGTGGTGGAGATGGTGTGCTGATTTGTGGGGAACAGATTCTTAGAGAGATTCAAAGAAGGGAACTACCCAAGGGGTTGGAGTAGTGAACGAAGAAGGCTTCTTGGAAGAGTTTGGCCTTGAGGGATAGAGAGGTTTTGAGTAAGGGTGCTTTAATTTTTAGTGCATTTGGAAACGAGTAGGACTTTGAATAGGTTAGGTGCTTGCTATATCCAGAGTCCAGATGACCTGAGTTCAAATCTGGCCTCAGATACTTATTAGTTGTGTGACCTTGGGCAAGCCACTTAAACCTGTTTGCCTCTGTTTCCTCATCTGTAAAATGCACTGGAGAAGGAAATGGCAAGTCATTCCAATATCTTTGCCAAGAAAACCCTCAAAAGGCATCACAAAAGTTCTGACACAACTGAAAAATGACTGAACTACAGCAGAGAGCTTTGAGTAAGAGAGGCCAGGAGAGAGCATTGGAATGGGTGTTTAAGAACCTTAGGTTTGGGGCAGCTGGATAGCTCAGTGGATTGAGAGCCAGGCCTAGAGACCGGAGGTCCTAGGTTCAAATGTGGCCTCAGACACTTCCCAGCTGTGTGACCTTGGGCAAGTCACTTGACCCCCATTGCCTAGCCCTTACCACTCATCTGCCTTGGAGCCAATACACAGTATTGACTCCAAGACAGAAGGTAAGGCTTTAAAAAAAAACAAAAAGAAGAACCTTAGTTTAGATTTCCAGCTCTCACTGTTTACTGGCCTGGTGACTATGGGGCCGTTTCCTCGTGCCACCTGAATCTCACATTCCAACCTGTAAAATGGGCTCATTCTGACCTGCCATACTTCGCAGGGCTATTTCAAGGAAAGTAATTTGTAAATACTAAATCGTCATATACATGCGAGTGGTTACTAACAAGAATCCATGCCGGGGGAGGCTTGGTACAAAGAACTGGATGCTTCGTGTGGTGAAGACAGGTTTGGGGGTGGGAGGACGTGATAACTGACTTAGGGGCTGCCATGTTGAAGAGGGGAGATTCTAGGGGTTCTGCTTGGTCCCAGCGAGAGGAACCAGAAACAGGGAGAAGTCACAAAGAGGATGATTTTTGCTCTGGGGAAAACTCCTTAAGGATCGGAGTTGCATGGAGTGAAAATGAGTGTATTATTCTCAATGCATTAGATCAATATCCCTGTAGAGGTAAAGTTTAAATCATTGGCTTAATTGGCTATAGCTTCGCTCCCCCTTTCCCACACCCCTTCCCAGTCTTTCCGAAAGGCCTTAATTGGTGCTCTTGTGCACAGGTGTATCCTTGGGTCTCTGACTGGAAAGCAATAAAGCCACTATTTGTCTTTGTCTTATATTGGCCTCTCTGATTATCTGAGCAATTCAAGGGGGTGTGCCTTGCTCTATCAAGACCCCCCCAAGTTCCTGCTCTAGACAGAGTTGTCCAAGAATAGAAGGGGATAAAGCGGGGTCACCCTCACCAGCGGTCTTGAAAGCAGAGGCTGTTAGAAGCTTCTTATCTGAGTCAGAGATGGCTTCTGAGGTCTCTTCTCTGCTTCTGGGAATTCGCAAGCCTCCCTTTATTTGTTGGTGCTTGCTTATTCACTCTCCTGGACATCGAAGCCAGCAGACCCTGAAATTTCTCCTTGCCTCCCCAGAAGGCAGTGACCTTCTCGCCAGCTAGCATTCGGCCCATCCTCTCCACAATTCCCCCAGCCTGCCCTTGAGGTCCCTTCTAGACCTAAGAATACCACAGAAGAACAGACAGACAGACAGACAGACAGACAGACAGCCCCCATCAGACTGGAGAAGGCAGGACTCGAAGGCAAAATTGTGTCTATGGCTCAATGAAAGCTTCATTTCCCCAGCCAGTCAGTTTTGCTGGGCAACATATAATATAGCACAGTGGTTTGGGAGACTTGATTCTGTTATTGGACATTTACTGTGCCATCCGAGTCTCATTTTTCACATCTGTAAAATGGGGATAATTCTGACCATCCCTACTTCACAGGGCTGTTTCAAGGAAAGACTCTGGTAACACTACAGCAGCCTATACATGTGAGTCATTACAGGAGTTCATGCCATGGGGGGATTGGTTAATTTGGGGCCATCTTGAAGCAGCTGGGTGGGGCCCTGATTAGAGGAGGAAATTCAGAAAGGTCCTGAGTTCAGATTCTGCCTCAGACACTTACCAGCAGCTGTATGTCATTTCTACCCACTCTCCCCATACAAGTCACTTAACCTCTGTCTTTCTCGGCTTCCTCATCTGTAAAATGGACATAATGCACCCACCTCATGGGGTTGTGAGGCTTAACTCAGATAAATTATGAATGAATGCTAATGATGAATTTGTCAGCTGAGGGAGGGAGTAGGAGTAAATGTCCTCTAAATCTCACAAAATGAAGTTCACTTCCCCAGGGATTTAAGTGCCTGCTGTGTACGATGCATGTGGCTGAGTGCCGGAAGATTAAATGATGAGAAAGGTTGGGGGGAAAAGCCCCAAGCCAATCCCTGCCTTCAGGGTGCTTCTAGTCTCTCTGGGAGGTGGGTTAGGACAAATACAACTTACCAGGATTACTTGGGTGTGAATCCATTTAAAATGTATAAATATTTATGATACATTATAGGATATGTAATATATTATCATTATAATATGTGAAATATTCATTTATAAATTTTTCTGATACATTATAGGATATGTAATATATTATCATTATAATATATGAAATATTAATTTATAAAATTTTCTGATATATTATAGGATATGTAATATATTATCATTATAATATATGAAATATTAATTTATAAATATTTATGATACATTATAGGATATGTAATATATTATCATTATAATATGTGAAATATTAATTTATAAATTTTCTGATACATTATAGGATATGTAATATATTATCATTATAATATATGAAATATTAATTTATAAATATTTATGATACATTATAGGATATGTAATATATTATCATTATAATATGTGAAATATTAATTTATAAATTTTCTGATACATTATAGGATATGTAATATATTATCATTATAATATATGAAATATTAATTTATAAATATTTATGATAAATTGCATATGTAATATTAATGTATAAATATTAATATTCATAAGCATAGAGGAGAGGTCTAAACAGAGGGGTGCAAGAAGGTTTAAGGATGGAGACAGCCTTTAGAGCCAGGGGAGCTTCAGGAAGGAGGGAGATGGCCCCTGGGCCAGGCCCTGAAAGGAGAGAAAGGGGCAAAGGCATGGCGTTGGGAAAGAGTATGCATTTGGGGAACAAGGAGCAGCCTGCTTGGGCTGCTACAGAGACTCTGCAGAGGGATAGAGCTGGAAAGGAAGGTAGGGGCCAGATGGAAAAGGGCCTTGAATGCCAGGCCAGGAGCGTGGGCTTCCGAAGGCAGTGGGGGATTTTGGGAAGTTCAGAGCCAAGGACTTTGCGGAGGGCAGAGAGGAGGTGAGAGAAAAGGGCAGAGCAGATGATACTGGATCGATAGACACCATTCATGAACACCGAAGCTTTTAGACAGGTTTTTTCCTGCTCTTCCTGTCAGAGAGAGCCCCACAAGGTCAATTTGGGCAGAGGTGGCTGGGCTTCAGGCCGTTCCGGGCTGTTATTTTTTAAAGCCGGCTGGTTGCTTTGGAAAGGTGGGGAAGGGGAGGAGGTGGGGCAGCCCCCACCATCACCAGCCATTCCCCGGCACCACCAGGCCTTCTCTCCTTTCCTCTGGGCCTGGCCCCAGAGCCCAGCTTGGCCGGTGGCCCTCAGGCCAGACCTGCCCCAGCGGTGCCCATGCAAGCTCGAGGCAGCTCCCTGAGGGCCACCTCTGTGGAGCAGAGGAAGAATCCAGTCCCCAGACACCGAGCAGGGAATGACCACTGCTCGATGTGGCAGAGAGGCCAGATGGCCAGGCAGAAGACTGCAGTTTTTGCCCTTCCCCTGGAGGGAGGGAGCAGTCATGGCCCGAATCCCTGGACACTCTGCCTAGTGGTCTGGCTGGCTCAGAGGAAATTATCTAACCCTGGCAGATGGGCACTCCAAGGGAGTCAGGCCCTGGTGCTTGGGGGAGGGGTGGGCGGACGGAAGGCCAGAACTGCTGGCCCTCCTTCCCTCCCTGCTGCCTCAGACCCAGTTTGCATGGGGCACTGAGCCTCTCTCCCTCCCTGCCTCTCTGTGTTGGCACGGACACCTCCAGGTTGACGGAACCCAAGACTTTTCTTTTTTTCTTTCCCAGAACCCAATTCTTCTGCCTCTTGCTTCTGACATTCCTCTTTCCATTCTCAGATTCTAGAAGGAGAGCCAGCCTGGGAGGAAATGATTTCTTTCTTGGGGATGGCAAATAGGGACATGGGACCATCAGGGAATGCCAGGGAGCTGCTCTCCCTCCTCTCCACCTGTGAATGACACAGCACAGAAGCTGGGCAGAACCTGGGCAGGGCAAAGAGAGTGCGGAGCCCAGGGCAGAGGGACTAGGCAATGGTGGCTCCAGGTTAGAAGCCTAGGTGTGGCCCCATAACTTCCCTGGCAGGTTGCCTACTGTCTAATTAAGGTACCCTTTCGCAAATGCCCTCAAGCCAGGTGGTGCTGCCAGGTGGGGCGGGTACCTCCTGCAAGCCTGGAGCTCCCATGCCCCTTCTCATGGCTTGGGTACCTTGGGTGATGCAGTGACTGTTGGGAGAGTTAGCCTAGGGGAAGGAAGGCGTCCCCCCTTTAACCCCACACCCGTCTCTTCTACTGGTAGAGAGGCCCCTGCTTGGGTCCCCCAAGCTCTTCCCACCCACCGCCATATACAATTTCCACATGATAGCAGGTGAGACTCAGCTGCTTGTTAAAGTGCCTTGAGGTCCTCAGATCAAAGCTCTATTGAAGAGGCCTGTTGGGGCCAGTGAGGGTGCCCACTAGAACAGAAGAGGAGGAGGTAATGAGAAAGGCTTTGATTCATGGTGGTGGGTGGGCAGCCAATGGCTGAAGCATAATTTGAGGGAAGGGGGATGGAAGGAGGTAGGCAGGATTGTAAACCTAGCACAGGCAACAGTGTGACTCAGTTGACCTATCGAGTCATCTTCCCCCACAATGGGTTACCCAAGAGCCCTCTGGTCTGAGTGGGGCAAAGCCACTGGATGGCTTACTTACCACCAGAGATTTACAGCTGGAAAGGGACCTTAGAAGCCATCTAATACAACCCCTCACCCATTTTACAGATGAGGAAAATGAGGCAAGGGAAGTTAAATGTTTGGGCTCAGGGTTTGGATGATAAGTCAAGGAGATCCAAGGGAAGGGACCAAAACCTAGAGAAGAGTATCAAGAGCCCAAGACCACCAGCTCTTTTCATTCCTTCCAAGCCCCAGCCCACACCTCCGGTCTTGGGGCCCAGACAGAGCTCAGCTTCCCATAAATTCCCCAGTTCCTCCGAGTCCCCTTTCTCCCTCCCCCTTGCCCCATATAAAGGGAGTCCAGCTTCAGACTTTATAATTTTGCTTAAAAGGAGGCTCCTGTTCCTTTTAAAAACCCTGTAATTAGTGCTGGCTCCGGGTACCCCCTCATTACTGGAGCCTGGAAGGAATACTCAGTAATTATGGGGGGAGGGGAGAGGCCAAGGAAGCAGGAAGCTCACAGGGACCATATGGGGGGAAAGGGACAGCAAAGAGGCCCACATTGTACTTGACTTTTCTTTGAGGGTGGGAAGGGGGGTGCACTCAGGGGCACTGGCTGAATTTCAGGGCTTGGGGTACACTCTGGAGCTGGATGGGGTAGTGAGGAGGAGGGTCTGGTCCTTGGGAGGCCAGTTGGAATTTCTGGGCAAAGATTTCTAGACCTCTCCAGTACCTTCTCTTCTCCTTAACCCTCCAGCCTCCCTTTAATCCTTCCAGAGTAGCCAGTGGGTAGAGAGGGTCCTGATCACCATTGGGAGGGGCTTCTCCCAACCCTCCCAAGCCCTGGAATAAAGGTAAGCCCTGCCACAAAAGAGGGGGACCTTTGGGAGAAAGAAGAAATGCAGAGGAATTCAAGTACTGGAATTCCAGCGCTGACCCTTGCTGGTTGGAGGATCTTTGCCAAGTCAACTCATCTTGCTGAACCTCAGTTTCCTTATTTGTAAAATGAGCACAACGAGGCTTACACTATCTACCTTAACAGAGTGGTTGTGAGAAAAAGGCTCTGGGTGAACCTTAAAATTAAATAAATGTGAGTTATTATTAACCTTGATTTTAAACATTTCTGCTGTAAAGATTCTATTTAGAAAACCAAAATAAAAACCCCTTACCTACCATCTTAGAATCAATATTAAGTATCCAAGGTTCCAAGGCAGAAGAGCTAGACAAGTGACTTGCCCAGTGTAACACAGCTAGGAAGTATCATGAGGTCATACTTGAACCCAAGACCTCTCATTTCTAAGCCACCTAATTTCTTTAAGATCCTAATTTTTGATGGTTGTTCAAGTATGTTTGAATGAATGAATGAATGAATGAATGAATGAAAAGGGTTGCTTTTTTCATGCATGCAATGTGCCAAGCATTCCGCTGAGTGCCAGGTTTATAGATGCAAGCAAATCAGACCTGCCCTGCCCTTATGGAGCGTCTATCTTGCCAAGGGAAGACAGCATCTATAGGGGAGCTAGAATTCCAAAGGAAAGAGGGTTCGTGGAGTGTGTGGCCCGGCTGCGGCTCCTATGTCTTTCCTCTCCTTGGCACCCTGGGCCCTGACAGGTGAGTTTTCCTCTTATCTGATAGGTTCGGTTTAATTCACTTTCCCAAAAGAGTTCTCATTTTACACATCACTGCAGGGTTCCTCCAAATGGCAAGACCCTCTTCTTCTCTCCTCTGTGGCCAGGAACTGAGACGGGTCAGACCTTTAACTCACATCCTGCTTCTTCCAGAAATTGAGGCACACCTGGGAGCTGGAAGGGCTACGGGGGGACTGCTTCTCCCCATGAATGACCCAGAGCTCCTCAGGAAGCAGACACAAAGGGAATTGTGCGGACCTCCAGAGTCAGCCTCCATCCTGAGAACAATTGGGCAGAAAAAGCAAGATTGTTTGTCCTGGGGAGTGCTGCCGCTGGGAAAATGTCGAGTGTCTCCTTGCTAAAATTAGCCACTTAATAAGCCATTATATCAAGGGCGAGCAAAGGCCTCCATTGTTTTGACCTAGGGGATCCCAGGGGAGGTGGGGAGAGAGAGGCGGGGAAAGATCACTGGAGTGGTCCATCTGGAGATGGCTATTCCCTGGTAGTCTGGGAAGGAGAGAAGCCTAAGGGAGAAGGGTCCCTGGGGATGATGGGAGACTGGATGGTGGGGCCGAGGGGTGTGTGGGCAGAAGAAATTGAGGAGGGGGACTTAATCTGGGGCCAACGGACGTCCCCTTCTCATGCTGAGTCTATTACTGTCCCCTGAGCTCCTGCCTCAAAGAACAAGGTATCAATTGCAGATCAATAAGCTTTTATGTATGAAAACACTCTACTAGGCACTGGCGGGGGAATCGGGAGTATATGAGACATAGTCCTTGCCCCCAAGGACATTAGAGTTTGGATGGGAAAGTAGGATGTAATGAATATGAACAAAATAACCACAGTCAGAGGCCGGCTATGAGACATTTCCTCCTCCCTGGTCCCACGCTGTATATTGTCTCAGGGGAAGGGGAAGGCGGAAGGCGGCAGGAATAAAGGTCCTTCAAATCTTAGAGTCATAGAACTAGTGGGGGCATGACCTAGACAGCAAATCCCTTAACCTCATCAAAACTCAGTTTCCTTATCTGTTAAATGGGGATGATATCTATATGACCTTGACCACAACTACCTTTACCATTCAATATCGAGTTGCTAGGAGGAAAGTACTTTATTCAAAACTGGAAATTGGGGGGCATCTAGGTGGCTCAGTGGATTGAGAGCCAATCTCAAAAACTGGGGGGTCCTGGGTTCAAAGCTGGCCTCAGATACTTCCTAGCCGTGTGACTCTGGACAAGTCACTTAACCCCCATTGTCTAGCCCTTACTGCTCTTCTGCCTTAAAATCAATATTGATTCTAAGACTGAGGTAAGGGTTAAAAAACAACTGGGAATTGTTATGATCATCTCTGGCATCCTTGTCTCTTCTCACAGGATGCCTTCATCATCATTGCCCATCACCACTTACCTGGGCTATTGCAACAGTTTCCTGTTTATTCTTTCTCCAGCCTCTCACTTCTTTAATCCATCAAAATCATCTTCAGGCTCAGGCTTGACCAGGACACTCTTCCTGCTCAAGGACCTTCTATTGCCTTTAGGATAAAATAAAAGGGCAGCTAGGTGGGGCAGTGGCTAGAGTGGCAGGCCTGGAGTCAGGAAGACTCAAATGTAGCCTCAGACCCCTATCAGCTGTGTGACCCTGGGTAAGTCACAACTCTGTTTGCCTCAAAAAAAAAAAGATACAAAAATGGACTGCTCAGCTTGGCAGGCATTTAAAGCCCTTTTCAGTCTGATGCCAGCCTACCTTTGCAGGTTTATGTCATCCCAACCCTTTCACGAATTCTACTTAATCCCAAATGACCCATTTTGGTGCCCTGGACTTAGCATTACTTCTCACCTCAGAGCTCTTGTGCCTCCAGTTCCACATGCTTGGTGTGCAACTCCTGGCAATTCTGTCTATCTGCTTAAAGACCTTGGGGAGATCAGTTAATTTCACCCGGCCTCAGTTTCCTCATCTGTAACATGCAGGAACTGGACTAGATGGCTCCGAAGGTTCCTCCTAGCTTCAAATCATTGATCTTATGACCCGTCTTCACTTCTGTCTCCTATAACAGTGGTTTCCTTCAAGGTTTATCTCTGGCATTTCTGAGAAATTTTCCCCAAACTGTGAATTCGTTCTTCCTTCTCCAATTCCCTCGTATTGTATGATCTGCCTTTGGGTCCCATCGTGGACGTGAACATGGGAGCTCCATGGGATCAGGGGCTCCTTCTGGTTTGGCCTCTGTGTCCTCAGCATCCAGCCCAGCACTTTGCATACTGTCAGCGCTTAATAAACCTCTGTAGGCACTTCACGAAATTGAATTGAATTACTTTTAGTGCAGGCTCTCAGCTGATGCAGGAATCCTTGAGACTTCAGCGAACATTTTTCTGCTCTCCCTTCGTTGATCTGTGCTGGTCTCACGGGGTCTCCAGGGAGATTCCAGAGAGCAGCACACTCTTCTCTTCTCTCCCTTCCCGAGATGATGCCCTGGGGATCCGGGCTGGACCGAGGGAGGGCAGGCTGGAAGCTCTCTTTCCCTCCCTCCTCCCCACTTCCCAGGCTTGTCGGAATGGGAAAAAATAAAAAAAATCAAAGGTAGCTTGGGCACAGTGTAGTCCTCAGTCCCCTCCCCAGGCCCTCCCTACAGGGAGAGTCCATTATAAGGGGGTCCGGCCCTCGTGAGACAATGTGGCATCTCTGGCCCCCAAGAGAACCTAGTCTGGGGAGTTGCTGGGCTGCAACCTTGCCGAATGCTTTCAGACCATCCAGTTTTCCCCCTGATGTCCATGAGGGGCAATGTGGCCTGGCACAAAGAGGGCTGGACTTTGGGCTTGGAATGGGAGGACCTGAGGTTGAACATGACCATAGACAAATATTTTTTGTCTATTTTCCTGTCTGTGAAATGGGAACAATAATACACTTGGCACAAAGAAAGTGCTTTGTAAGCTTTAAAGGACTCTGGAAATGTGAGATATGATTGTCACGATGAAGGTTCTTTATCCCCATTTTATGGATGAAGCAAGCCCCAGAGGACTAAAACACCTTGTCTAAAGGTCTAACGTGAATCGAGAGCAGAAGCCACTTATGGCTTGTGTGACCTTGGACAATTAATTGACTTATCTTCCTTTGGGTCTTAATAAGAGAGTTCATTTGACCACCAGATGATTTCTTGGGCTCCTGATTCTGAATCCAAGATCCAGTGACCCTAAGTCTACAGGTAACAAGGGATCATGGCTAGAGCCCTGGATTAGGGCACAGCAGCTCTGACTTGAACCTGAGAGACCTTGTCCAAGTCATTCCTTCCGTGGGATTCTTGTTTCCTCATGAGGAAGTCAGATGATGGGATAATTATTTATGATATGATAATTATTTAATTCTTTAAGGCTTGCAAAACTCTTTACGTACAATCTCATTTGATTCTCAGATATGGAGGCATCCTCCTTTTACAGCTGAGAAAACTGAGGCTGAGAGAGATTGTCCCTTGCCATAAGTAAAACAGCTAGCAAGCATTCAAGGGGAGAATTTGAACCCAGATCTTCCTGACAATGTCTAGAATTATTCTATGCTGCCATTCCATGAGCTTTTCTGTCTATCTGTCCTGAGGTGAGGGCTGGTCCTGTCCTCATCCATCTCTACTCTCAAGCCTGAGAATGTCTTTTCCTCTTGGCCCCTCTCTTACCGAGTTACGGTATTTTTTTAGGCCTTTCTGCCCTGACCCCTTCCTCCCTTCTCTCCTATCCCCAGCTCTGAGGAAGCAGCAAAGGAAGGCACCCAGCCCTGAGTCAACGAGGGCCCTGGATTACATCAGCAGTGTGCCAGGGAGCACAGGGGGAGGGAGCAGCCTCCCTCCCAAGGGGCTGCCGACGGTGCCCCGGGATGCTCCAGGAGTCTCTATTACATGGCTGTCTCCTAACTTGCATCAGCCTTTTGCAGGTCCGTGTCATCAGGAACGGGAGCAGGGCTGGGTGCCTGCAGCTGCCTCTGTAAGGGGCTGAGCCTCAGGGCTGGCTGTCTCCTTCTGCCTGGGCTGGGCTCTGGCCGGTAGGTGGGGACCACAACCCTGGCAGAGCAGCTGCCTGGCATCGGAACCGAGCTTGAAGATTGCCTGCCCCCTAGGGGAAGCTGCTTGCTCCATCTGGCCCCTAGGGGAAAGGAAGGAGCTTGTTGGTCCCTGGAATTTTTCAGGAAATCCACCTCATCTCCCTGATGCTTTCCCAAATAATCCTGCTTTTTATTCATCAGGAAAGCATCTGAGAAACTCCTTCACTCTAAAATACTTGCCAAAGGCAGCTCTGGGGACCGGGCCATGCCCCTAACCAGTTATGGGATGCTGGGGCAATTGTTTTCTCTTTCTTTGGCCTCAGTATCCTATTCTGTAAAATGGTGGGGTTGTACTAATTCTTAGTCCTGGGTCCGTGCCCTTGTTAAATTCTTAAATTCTTCAGTATCAATAGTTCTCTCTGTCTCTGTCTCTTTGTCTCTGTCTCTCTCTCTTTCTCTCTCTGTCTCTTTGTCTCTGTCTCTGTCTCTCTCTCTGTCTCTTTGTCTCTCTCTGTCCCTACCTGTCTCTCTCTTTATCCCTTCTTCCCTCCTTGCCTGCCTCTCTCTCCCTCCTTGCCTGCCTCTCTCTCTGTCTCTGTCTCTCTCTGTCTCTCTCTGTCTCTGTCTCTCTCTGTCTCTCTCTGTCTCTCTCTGTCTCTCTCTCTCTCTCTCTCTGTCTGTCTCTCTCCCTCCCTCTCTCTCACTCTCTCCCCCTTACTTTCTACTTAGTAGCAACTCTTAATACAGAAGGGCAAGGACTAGCTAGGCAAACAAGAGTTAAGTGACTTGCCCAGGGTCACACAGCTAGGAAGTGTTTTGAGGTCAGATTTGAACCCAAGCCCTCCTGACTCCAGGCCTGGGGCTCTATCCACTGAGGCACCTAGCATCATAACTATATTTCAATATAATTAGCTTCCTTTGTAAGCCTGTGTGTTTTGTTTTATGCATTTAAGAACACGATTCAGAGAAAGGGTCCAAAGGCTTCACCAGACAGAAAGCCACAGGGTCTGGGCCACAAAAAAGGCAAAGAACCCTGGACTAGATGGGCCCATCAGTCTCTTTCTGGAGGTTCTGTGCTCTGATTCTGGAAGCCAGTTTCCTGCTCTAAGATAAATAGCGTTGATCATCCCAGCCCATCCCATATCCCAAGGTTGTTGTCGGGCTCAGCTGAGATAATAGCAATGAAAGCCCTCTGGAAACTGTACTAGGCTGTCCTAATGGAAGGTATGATTATCATCATCGTCGTCATCATCGTTATTGTTATTATTAGCTGCCGGCATTCTCTGCAAACAGCTGTGCTAGGCTTTACACTCTCCTGCCAGGAGCCCGGGCTGTTGTGTGCTCTGAGGTCCTCCGGGACCTCTCTGTCTGTGGGCCCTCTGGATCTTCCTTGTCTGTGCACGACGATGGGGAAATAGATGAACCAAGGTGAGCTAGAGACATAAATACCTCGGCCCCTTTCACCGTCCCACCACCCCTGGGCCCTGGAGAACCAGGAAAAAGCACGCTCAGGGACACCTTCCTGCATCTTGGGTTCCACCTGGGCCTGCTGTCTTTGTTTTTGCTCAGGAAAACCAGGCTCAGCACAATCCTTCCATCTCTGCCCAGACGAGTAACTCTTACAAGATCATAGATTTGGAACTGGAAGTGACCTTAGGAACCACTTTACAGATGAGGGAACTGAGGCTCAGAGATTAGGGGACTTTAGATTTAGAGTTGGAAGAGACTTTAAAGGCAACTTAGTCCCATCCTCTCATTTTACAGATGAGGAAACTGAGGTGAAAGAGCATAGGATTTAGGGGAAGAGATTTTAATGACAAGGTAGTCCAATCCTTATTTTATAGATGAGGAAACTGAGTCTCTCTCTATCTGCCATGTCACCTAGGTACTCTCTGCCCACCTACAGCTTTGATGCTTCTTTCTTTTAATTCTTACTTTCCATCTTAGAATCAATACTGTGCATAGATTCCAAGGCAGAAGGGGGTAAGGGCCAGGCAATGGGATTTGGAGATTTGCCCAGGGTCACCCAGCTAGAAAGTATCTAAGGCCAGATTTGAACCCAGGACCTCCCATTTATAGGGCTGGCTCTCAGTCTACTCTCCTTGATCCTTCAGAGAGCCATGGCAGGAAGGGATTTCAAGGGATGAACCTCTGCCTTCAAGAAAGCAAGATTATATGATGTTTATTTTATACTACTAAGCCACCTAGAGCCCAGAGAAGTTGGGTCAAGAGATGGGTCTCTCCCTTAATGAAGTCTTTTCTTTGCTATTGAGTCTCTAGCCACTTCCTTCTTGCCTCCTTTGAAAAACTGAATCTTGGTCCCCACGCAATATCCAAGCACCCCAGAGGGTGGAAGATTTATGACATGGGTCTGATTTCTAATTGGATCTCTCTCTCCTGGTTACTTCCCCAGAAGCTCCTGGCCATAGCCAGTCACTGGTACGGTGGGTGGGGGGAGTTAGTTCTGCCTAATTCAGTTAGTTTAACACTAATTTACCCTGGGACCTTGGGCAAGTGAATTCCCTTCTGAGCCTGTTTTCTTTTCCATAAAACTGGGGCCAGAACTAGATGATTTCTTAGTTCTGGGACTTGATGGTTCTGAATATCTTTAGGAGAAACTGATATATCCAGCCTGGGCTTGCTCTGCATAGGGTCAGTTCCAATATGAGCCCGAGTGGCTACTAAGCCTGCCCTGACCCCTGGCCCTGTACTAGCCTTCTTAAGTACTTTTTCTGCTTCAATAACAGCCGCTTTGTTCTGCAGGAGTCTGGCTTTTGTCCTGGATCCTGGGGCAGGCTTTGAATGGACACCCTCTCCACTAGGGTGCCCTACCAATTCTAAAGAATTTTCCCTCCCCACCCCTCCTATTATCTCTTCTTCCTCAGTATTTTCTATTTTGTTTGCATCAGCTTGAATATGTAATAGGTTCATTGCCTTCTTCCAGAGTGTCTGGATTTGAAAGAACTTGATTAAATTCACAATTCCCAATATGGGGCAGCTAAATGGTGCTGTAGTGCATGGAGCATGGGACCTTAGGTCAAGAAGACTCAAATCTGGCCTCAGACACTTCCTAGCTGTGTGACCCTGGGCAAGTCACCTAACCCCGTTTGCCTCCATTTCCCCATCTGTCATATGAGCAGGAGAAGGAAATGGCAAACCACTCCAGGATCTTTGCCAAGAAAACCCCAAATGGGGTCATGATGAATTGGACACGACTGAACAACAATCACCTCCCAATTGCCAGCCTTTGTCCAGGCTGCCCCTGTGCCTACGGTCCAGTCTCTTGGAATCCCTAGCCTCTCCCTGGTCACCTCTTACACAAAACCTTTCCTGAACCTGCCCCAGTTGTTAGCACCCTCCTTCTCTGTACCTTGTACCTATATTTCATACTTATTTATTTATCTGTATACAATGCATGTTGTTAGCTTCCAATGTACAGAAACTCCCCGAGGGCAGAGAAGGTTTGGGTTCCTCTGTCTTTGGATCCTGGGCACTTACTTAGCATAGTACCTTGCCCTTGTGGGACCTTAATTCCTACCTGTGGAATGAATGAATGAATGAATGAATGAGCTCTCCTCCTCCTCCTCCTCCTCCTCCTCCTCCTCCTCCTCCTCCTCCTCCTCCTCCTCTTCCTCCTCCTCTTCCTCCTCCTCCTCTTCCTCCTCCTCTTCCTCCTCCTCCTCCTCCTCTTCCTCCTCCTCTTCCTCCTCCTCCTCCTCCTCCTCCTCCTCTTCCTCCTCCTCTTCCTCCTCCTCCTCCTCCTCCTCTTCCTCCTCCTCCTCCTCCTCCTCCTCTTCCTCCTCCTCCTCCTCCTCCTCCTCTTTCTCCTCTTCCTAGCCCTCTACCAGAAGAGCTCCCTCTGCCCTTTTGTCTTGACGTGGAAGATGACAATCCTTCCCTTTTTTTTTAATATTAAAACATTCTTTCCTTGTAAAGTTATTACCCCCATTTTGCAGATGGGAAAATGGAGGCCCAGAGATGCCCCACATCATCTAGTAGTGACAAGTTTGGAACCCAGGCAGGCTTGGTTCTTGGTTGGATATTTATTCTACTCTGTTCCCACAAGCATACCCATGAGTGGGAAATCAGGGAGCCCCCCTGGCCCCTGAGGAAAGGCCTGGGAAGTTGGTGTTGCCATCCTAGGGAGTTCAAGGTTGCCTACCTAGATACAAGCCCCCTTCAGGCCTCCTTTTTCCTTAGCAGCGAGAATTGTGGGGAGATGGGGAGGGCCAAGCCTCACCCTCTACCTACGCCGGCTGTAACCAGGGCTGATGTCGCCTTTGTTTCCTGGCTCTTTTTGTTACCGTTTGGAAAAATCTCCAAACTGTCCAGTGTGGCAGACTGAGTTGAGGAGAGACCTTTGAACCCCTTTGGTTGTCCCTCTTCATCCTTCCCTTTCTGCTTTCTGACCCCTGGCCTGTCACCTGAGTCCCCAGGAGAAGAAGCAAATCTCTTCCCCATGTTGACACAGGATCTGGGGGCTGAATGGGAAAGGAGGGACAAGAGGAGGTAGGGGGAGATCTTGACCTTTAAAAAAAAAAACAAACCCTTATCTTCCCTCTTAGAATCAATACTGTGTATTGGTTCCAATGCAAAAGGGCTAGGCAATGGGAGTTAAGTGACTTGCCCAGGGTCACACAGCTAGGAAATGTCTGTGGTCAAATTTGAACCCAGGACCTTCCATCTCTATCCATTGAGCCACCCAGCTGCCCTCAAGACTTGGACTTTTGGTGCCAGGAAAGGGGTACCGGTATGGGACAAAGCCAGCAAGCTTTTGCCATCTTCTTTCCTTAGAGGTTTGCCTTTCTTTGGGCCCTAGGATTGCTTGACCTACAGCCGCAGGACCCTCAGAGGCCCCCCTAGTCCAACCCTGTCATTGTGCCATCTTGAAGGGCCATCTAGGACAGTGATTTCCAACTAAAACAGAACTAGGGGCTACTAAGCCATACATAAGGTTCCCTTTGGGCCACATATTGACTTCGTTTTCAAATATAATATTGTAGATTCATTTGGTTAAATATTTCCTAATTATATTTTAATTTGGTTTAGACCATGCTCAGGTGTGTCGTGGGCCAGGTGTCTGACATCCCTGTCCTCAAAAACAACCCGAATCTCCTCTTCTCCTCTGCCTGCTGTTGCTTTTTAAAACTTTTACCTTCTGTCTTAGTATCAGTTCTAAGAAAGAAAAATGGCAGTTGGGGTTAAGTGACCTGCCCAGGGTCATATGGCTAGGACATGTCTGAGGTCAGATTTGAACCCAGGACCTCTCTGAATCCAAGTTGAGTATTCTGTCCACTAAACCACCTAGCCTCCCATATACTTATTATATGAATATGTCAGCTACCTTCTTCCCATTCTCTGGCCTCCCAACTTGTGCTGGGGATAAACCAAAACCCTTCTTACCCTCAAGATGTTCACAGTCTAAAGAGGGAGGCAATATACAACTCCATCCCAATAGGAGATGTCCAGGATCATCCAGGGTAGTCTTGGGGGAAGACATTAACATTGGGGAGGATCAGGAAAAAGGGCTTCTGGAAGAAAGTGAGGTTTTAGCTGAAACAGAAGGGAAGCCAGGAAAGTTGAGAGGTGGAGACGAGAAGGAAGAGGGTTCCTGGTGGGGGGACAGCCGGAGGAGATGCAAGGAGTCAGGAAGGCTGAGCTCTAGCCCTGGGCTTCCCATTGGTTTGCTGCATGGCCTCGAGCCTGTGCCTCAGTTTGTTCAACTGTAAAGAGAAACCACGTGAGAATAGGGTGAAGGAAGAGAGGGGAAAAGAAGATGGCGGTGGGGGAAGGGGAAGGTATCGTCTTCAAGGATTCAGAGGCTGGCATGTGGAAGGAGGAACAGATTTGCTGTGCTAAAATCCCAGATGGCAAGACTACAACTGATGGGTGGGGGGAGTTCCAGAGAAATACTTCGCAGCTCCACAGAAGGAAGAATTTCATAACATTCCGTGGAGTTCGCTGCCTCATTACGAAGTGAGCTCCTCATCACCAGAGGTAGTCAGGCTGCTTGTTGGGGATGTTTTAGAGAGTTTGTCCGCCCAGGTATATGCTCAGCTTATTGACCTCCGGGACACGTGTTTGGAAAAAGGAAGGAGCTGGACACATGAGAGCTGCCAAGCTCTAACCCTGTTCTGTGACTTGGAAGGGAAAGGACTTCTGGAGAACCAACAGGGTGGACAGTTTTGGGGTTCCACCTTTGCTTTCTTTTCCTTCCTCCCTCCCTCCTTCCTTCCTTCCTTCCTTCCTTCCTTCCTTCCTTCCTTCCTTCCTTCCTCCCTTCCTCCCTCCCTCCGTTCCTTCCTTCCTTCTTTCCTTCCTTCCTTCCTTCCTTCCTTCCTTCCTTCCTTCCTTCCTTCCTTCCTTCCTTCCTTCCTTCCTTCCTTCCTTCCTTCCTTCCTTCTTTCCTTCCTTCCTCCCTTCCTTCCTTCCTTCCTTCCTTCCTTCCTTCCTTCCTTCCTTCCTTCCTTCCTTCCTTCCTTCCTTCCTTCCTTCCTTCCCTCCCTCATCCTTTTTCTTGCCTCTCCATCCTCTCCTCCTCTTTCTCTTTTCTTCTCTTCCTCACCCTTTTCCTCTTCTTTGTCCTCCAACTGGATTCTTCCTTTCTCACTGAAGTGGGAAGTACAGCAGTGACTCAATGGGGCTGATCCCGCTACTGTCCGGCCCAGAAGCTTGAGCTGCTCCCTTTCCCATCTGGGTTGCTTTGCCTCCCCTTGGGCAGGCTGGTGGCCCCATTGAGGGTTTTCAGGAGGCTCAGGGGGCATTCACACATTCACCAAGCGTGCCCAGACTAGACTAAATGTGCCCTGGGGCAAGTCCCCATACAGCAGACAAACTGGATTGCCAGTCTCCTCTCTGAAAACATAAACCACCCACTGACTGAACCAGGGAGGAGGAGAACTGCAAGAGGGGACCCTCTGTTGGGGCTCTTCCTGGGGAAGCAGGAGCAGCTTTGGCATCAGTCTTGAGACACATCTGGGGCAGAGGTGAGTCCCCCTCCCAAGCTCCACAGCCTGATGACCGCTCCTGAGAGCTGAGAGGCCTGTAAACAGTTGTCTGAACCAGAAACTCTTGCCTCTGTGGGCCGGTGGAAGCTCAGTATGTTGTGAAGAGTAAGCAAGCAGGAGAGCAGAGCCCTTGGTGTCCCTAATACCCAGCCTCTCCCAGGGTGAGACCAGAGACAGGCGGGCCCCCTTGGCTCCCATTGTCCTCCTCTTTATCAAAAGCACTCAGGGGGCTGGGCAAAAAATGCCACGTCCCTCCTCCTAACCAGGCTCCCGGCCATGATGGCTGCATTCACCAGCAATTTGATAACAAGGTTGGCACAAGAGCCTTTAAAAAGAAAAAAAGGAGCTGGTGGGGAGATGCCACCTGCTCTGTTTTCAGCTCCGAGCGCATCCAAGGGTGTATGTTTCCTGTTTGGTACATTTTCCTGAGGGGGATGTTTTGTGCTTCATCAAGGGAGCATCACGGCCCTGGGAAGGTGGGGGGGGGTGTCAAGGCATTAATGACATGGTCGTGGCCTTCCCTGATTAGGAATGTAGCCGGGACAGAGAAGAGGAAGGCCACGGGACTGGAAACACCCAGTACAGAGAAGCCATGCAGCGCAGGGGGAGAGTGCCTGCTTGAGGACAAAAATGGGCTTGGATACAGCTGCTGGACCTTCCTAGCTGTGTGACCCTAGGCGAGCCGCTTCTGCCTCAGTCTCCTCAGCTGTGAAATGGGGACAATAATAAGCATCTACCGCCCAGAATTGTTCTGAGGATCAAATGAGACCATATTTTTATAGTGCTTCTCACAGGTCCTAGTACACAGTAGGCATGTAATAAACGTCCTTGTCCTCCCCTATGTAAGTGGTCCAGCCTTGTGAGTTCATGGAGGTGTGGAAGTTCCTTCCACCACTATGTATCAGCAACTCATTTTGAGGGTGGCTTTGGGGCGCTGTGGGGTCAGGGACGGCTCCTGTGCCATGGCCAGAACTCGAACCCAAGGTTCCCCGACTCCAGTTCTCTCTCTAATCACGATGGCAGAGTTGGCAACCTCAGGCAAGTGACTGAATTCCTCTGGGATTCTATTTCCACATCCAGAATAACAGCCGTCCTTTGTTTACCTCGAGGACAGAGCAGGGACCAGGGGTAGGCAAGGAGGCAGTCGCCTAGGGCGCAGTGCCTAGCGAGCTACAACACGGGGCATCTTTAATATTACTTTTAAAATATTTGGGAGGCCGCCAGGTGGCTCAGTGGATGATAGGAGGTCCTGGGTTCAAATGTGACCTCAGAGACTTCCTAGCTGAGTGACCCTGGACAAGTCACTCAACCTCATTGATGTTATTCCACTCTCCATACCGTAGAGCTATTTCCATTCAATTCAGCATGTCTTAAACACCACCTGTATATAAGGTTGTGCCCTGCTCTACGAGTCCAGAGTTTTTTTAAACTGTTATTTTCCATCTTAGAATCAGTACTGTATATTGGTTCCACGGCAGAAGAGGGGTAAGGGCTAGGCAATGGGAGTAAAGTGACTTGCCCAGGGTCACACAGCTGGGATGTGTCTGAGTCCAGATTTGAACCCAGGACCTCCCTATCTGGACCTGGCTCTCCATCCACTGAGACACTTAGCTGCCTCTTTAAGTCATCCATCTTTTGTTTTAAGTCATTATTCTTAAGGAGCTTGCAGCCCAATGGAAGGACTCTGACACAGTAATATGAGGCTTACCAGAAAATGACAAAAGCAGAGTCAGACCCAGACAGGGGTCTCTTATGCTATTTATCATGGGTTCACAGATGTAGAGCTGGAATGGCCCACCCTCTCAATTATAGCTGAGGAAGCTGAAACAGAGTATAAGTGACTTGCCTAGGGACACACAGCTAGGAAGTGTCCAAGGCAGGGACTTGCTGATCCTAAGTTCAGCGTCCCATCTAGAGATCTCTGCCAGCTGGGCAGATCAGTTATCCTCAACAAGGCTAGAAGCATTTATTAAACACCCGAGTTCTGAGTGCAAATGCTGAGAAAACAAAGAAAGCCCAAAACAGTCTTGGCTTTATGAACTCATGAGGGAGAAGGTATGTAACTAACAATGTATTAATGAGCTATCTGCGGGCTACACTGGGGATAATACACCAGGAGAAGGGATTGATCGGAAAGTTTCTTCATGGTTGGTAAGGGTTTAGTTGGGGTTTAAAGGAAGCCAAGGAGGGCAGGGGATGAAGATGAGGAGGAAGAGAATTCCAGGCATGGAGGCCAGCCCAAGGTTGGGAGATGGGGAACAACAGCAGAGAGTAAATGAAGGAAAATTCCATGAAGTAAAGTGGGAAAAGGACGTTGAAGCCAGAGCTCAGAGCCCGAAAACAAGAAGGTATTTTATCTTTGAGATAGTTAAGGACCTGGAAGCTTTCGAAGCAGGGGAGTGGCATGGTCAGACCTGAGCCTTAGCAAGATTATTTTGACAGCTGTGTGGGGGATGAGGCTGGAGACAAGGAGACCGATGAAGAGGCTGTTAGGATCATCCAGGTGAGAGGCAACGAGGGCCTGAACTAGGGTGGTGGCCATGGGAATGGAAAGCGGTGGGTGGATGTCAGAGGAAAAATCAACAGGACTTGGCAACCGACTGGGCGTGGGGGCGAGTGAGAGTAAGGACAGAGGCTCAGGTGACTCAGAGATTTTCAGCCTGGGTGACTAGGAGGATGGGGGTGCCATCAACAGAGAGAGAAGTGGGTTTGGGGGGCATCTTGGCATGTAGAGTTTGAAATCCTGGTAGGCGCATCCTCATGGGACTGGCCCATGGGCAGCTCAAGATGGAGACTGGAGTTCTGGGGACAGGGCAGGATTAAGTAGAGATTTGCACATTATCTCTGGAGGAGTGGATGATCAAGCTGTGGCCAAGGAAGGGAGGAGAGAGAGAGGGAAGGAAAAAACATTGAGGACAGACCCATGTAACACAGTGGAGGACTCTTTGGGATAATGGCACTTGGACCTCTTTAGGAGCATTTGAAAGTTTATTGACCACAAGACAGTGAGAAAGAATGGATTTGGAGCCAGATACTGGGTTCAAACTCTGACTCTGTATCTTACTGCCTTGGGACTTTGGGCTTTTGGGGGGCCTCAGTTTCCTTCTCTGTAAAATGGAGGAATTGGATTAGGGATGTGATTGCCATAGTCTGAAATCTAAGATCTGATGGAGGAACTTCTTTTGAAGGACACAGCCTTCCTCCTCAACCCACAGCCCTCCACCTCCTCAAACCTGGGATGGATTCCCAGGTGGGGGTGAGGGTCCCAGCCTGGATCAATGAAGGTTTACACATAAGGGATGGCAGAGAGGAGAGTTGGCCTTGTCACCATGTCAGAGTTCAAAGGATGGCAGAGAGACAGACTGAAACTAATGGAGATGAAAGTTGAGATTGATCCGTCCAAACTGAGAGCTGGAAAGGATGGAACAAAAGCCATCTAGTTTGATACCATCCATTCACCTATGAGGAAACTGAGACCCAAGGATGTGGAATAAAAATCTGGAGTTCAGACCCATGGTCGTTGACTCCAAATCCAGTGGTTTTTCCATTGCACAGTCAGGGATAAATGTGGCTCGATACATGTGACTTTGAATCTAGCATGGCCTAGGTTCAAACCATACCGTAAATACTTACTAGCTGTGTGACCCCACCCAAGTCACTTCTCTGAGCCTCCATCTTCCCTTCCCCCCAAATGTAGGATCATACATTTAATCCCTGGGTGCATTGACTTGTAGCGGGGAACAAATACTAAAGACGATACCAAGGGCTTTGGAGAATCTAAAGTCGAGGAAAATGTTAGTTATTCTTAATGCATGATGGAAGGAACAAGGAATTTGGAAGGATAATCCCTAGGCATATGTTTGAGCGGATAGAGTAGGGTGCAAGTCAAGAAGACTTGATTTTGAATTCTATATGATACAATTACTAGCTGTCTGCCCTTGGACAAGTCATTTCCTCTGGACTTCAGTTTTCTCATCTGTAAAATTAGGGAGTTGGATGTTAAGACCCATAAGATTCCCTCCGGTACTAAATCTGTGATACTGTGGCAGACAGAGAAGAGAGAGAGAATGAGAGGGAGACAGACAGACAGACAGAGAGAAGAGGAGGAGGAGGAGGGGAGAGAGAGAAAAAGAGGGGGGAGACAGAGAGACAGAGAGGAGGAGAGTAGGAGGAGGGGGGGGAGACAGAGAGACAGAGAGGAGGAGAGGAGAGAGAGACAGAGACAGAGACAGACAGAGAGAGAGAGACAGAGAGAAAGAGAGAGAGAGAGAGAGAGGGAGAGAGAGAGAGAGAGGGAGAGAGAGGGAGAGAGAGAGAGAGAGAGAGAGAGAGAGAGAGAGGGAGGGACGGAGGGAGGGAGGGAGGGAGAGAGAGAGAGACAGACAGAGAGAGAGAGAGAGAGAGAGAGAGAGAGAGAGAGAGAGAGAGAGAGAGAGACAGAGAGACAGAGAGACAGAGAGAGAGAGAGAGAGAGAGAGCGCATTTAGCATTTAGGAATGGAAATGTCCAAGACAGAAAGGAAAGGAGCTTATTCCTAGAACAAGTGCAGTGCTGAGATCCTGAAGGACAAATTCATGGGCATAGGGAGATATCATCTCAGTTTAATATGCCTTATCTCTGCCACCCGCGAGACACATTCTACAGTAACAAACAACATTTCGATAATTTGCAAAGGGCAAAGGGTGGGGAGACTATAGCTTGGAGGCCTGAATTTGCCCCCATGATTTTTCTAGTGACCTCCCAGAGTCCTCCCGGATGCCATCTTTGCATAGATCTCACTGCCCTTCCGCAGTACCCTACAACAGAGACATCTCTCTGATTCCGAGTCCTCCGGCTCAGTGCTCTCCTCTGGCCCTGGGGAGGTCAGTCTGCTGCATGGTACCAAGGATGGCTCTATGGGTGCTTCGCCATGGCATGCCAGCTGGCTGCCCCTCCCTCCCTGCTTATATCAATGACTCTCCCCTCTTCCCCCCCACTTCCAGTTCCCTTCTTCTAACACATGAATCTACTCAGCCAGCTCTGCCCTCCACATGCCCAGGGGAGGTGATGGTGGGGTGGGCATGGAGACCCGACACTTAGTCCGGAAGGTGGCTGCTCGTGGGGCAGGTCTGTGAGTGAGGAATGGGATCAGCGTTGAGATCTCAGGTCTCAGCAACAGAAGAGGGGCTCTGCCCCCTGGCATGACCTTGGGCAAGCCTCTGCATGTCACTGTGCCTTTATGGGGTCCAGATTGGAACTTCTTGGCCTTTTTCCTATCATGAACCCCTTTGGCAAACTGATGAGGCCCATGGACCCATCTCAGAATAATATTTTAAAATAATTTACATATTTTAAAATTTTAAATAATTTAAATTTTAAAATAATTTAAAAATAATTAAAGGATGCTAAATCTCAGTTAAATGTTAGTGAAAATGAAAATAAAAATTAGATTTTTTTTCCCTCCCTAAGTTCATGGATTACTGATAGTCTAATAACAACTAACATTGTATAACACGTTAAGGTTTGCAAAGCACTTTACAAATTTTATTTAATTTAATCTTTACAACAACCACTTAAGTAAGCTCGGTACTATTGTCCCCATTTTATAGATGAGGAAACAGACAGAGGTTAAAAGACTTGCCCAAGGCCACGTAGCTACTAAATGTCTAAGGTGGGATTTGAATTGTCTTTCTGACTCTTCCTTTGGGGAGCCACTGGATGGCACAGTGGATAGAGCCCTGGGTTTGGAATCAGGAAGGCTCATCTTCAGGAGTTCCAATGCCACCACAGACACTGACTGCCTGTGAGACCCTGGGCAGCTTACTTCACCCTGTTTGTGTATTACTGACCGACTAACGTTCCATCTTCCACCATATCTGGTACCTCCCTGGCCATCTTTGGGAGACAAGCTACTAACAGGTTCCCTGGCTGTTGGGTCTCCAAAGTGTCCCTGCGCATTCGCATTCGGCTCGGGGGCTGGTGAGTGGATAGAGTGGCTAGGGTCAGGGTGACTGGCCTCTCCCTGCCTTACCTCAGGCTGGCACTCTCTCCTCTTGCTCATATGGATGTCAAGCCTGGTTGGCTCTTTAAAAGTGGGTTTCTAGAGGGGAAAGCTCTAGGATGATGGTCTTAGGACAACTTTGGATTTGTCTTTTGATCCTGACTTGCCCACTTACTACTGGTGTGCCCTTGTTCAAATTACTTCCCCAATTGTAATATCTTTTTCTTCATCAGTAACATGGGGCTAATCATGTCTGCTTCACACAGTTGTCGTGGCGAAAGCTCTTTGCAGAATCTAGAATCATCAGACTATATTTCCTTGGGAAGCTGGGTGGCTCAGTGGATTGAGAACCAGATCCAGAGATGAGAGGTCCTTGGTTCAAATCTGGCCTCCCAGCTGTGTGACCCTGGGCAAGTCACTTACCCCCTCCCCTCCCCATTGCCTATCCCTTATCACTCTTCTGCCTTAGAACCAATACACAGTATTGATTCTAAGATGAAAGGTAAGGATTTAAAAAAAAACTATATTGCCTTGGTTCAAGAAGAGACCTTAGACAAGACTGTTTTCATCTCCCCTTCTTGGTTAACAAATGAGGAAACTGAGGCTTTAGGGACATGAAGTGACTGACTCACGGTCATCAGGATTCAAATCTGGATCTTGCCTGGCTCCAAATTCAAGCCTCTTTCCACTACCCTGCCTTTCCCAGAGAAGCAGAGTAGGGAAAAACACTAAAATCAGCCGAGACCTGGATTCAAGTCCTACCTTCAACCATTACTACTAGCTGTCTGACTCTGGGTCCTTGTGAGATCATGCGCATTTCGCCCCCTAAAGGTACTGTCCCAACATAAGCTGTTACTATATCTGCACTCCTCACAGTCCCCAGCTAGGCAAGCCAGGACACAGAATGGTGGGCCAAACCCCATTCCTGAGGAGCCTACCTTGGGACATATGGATGGTGGGAAGAACAGTAAAGATGAACTGTGGCGCTTCGGCTTCTAGGTACTCATCTGCAGAAGGCCGCCAATGGGACAGAATGGCCTCTGGGGTCCCCTGGAGCTCACCTCACTCTTTGAGGGAGGCCCCTCCTTCTTTTAGTGTCTACTGAGCGGGTCGAGGCCAGGCAAGATTCTTCCCCCATTCTGGATACCTGGCTGCCGGGGTCCCTATCTTGGGAAGGCCGGGTGTGGCCCTTCTTACCCCTGTGATGGAGGGCTCCGACGGTAGTGGCTGGCCTAGAGGGGTATGGGAAAGTGGCTCCCAGAGGGGACCCTGAATAGCTTCACATCCCCGCGCCCCACCAGCCCCCCATTTGTCATCGGGAGAGGCCATTGTGGCGATCGCCGAGGGGAGCCAGGCCAGGCCCTTCTGTCCCCTCCAGACGCCGGGAGCCGGGGCCAGATGGAAAGAAGGCTTTTTGTCTGGGCTGGGGGGTCTTTCAGTGAGGGGCTTGTGTGTTTTTTAAACATCATAACAAATGGCTTTCGCTCCCCTCCACCCTCCCACATCCCACTGCGAGCATTAGCTAAGCACAGAGAATGGAAGAGATTTTCCATGCAGTGGGTGGTCAAGTCTGGCTGGAATTAGCCAGTGTTCAGGGGCAGAGACAGTATGTGAAAGGCTGTTGTGATTGCCTATGATGAATGCGCTCAGCGTGCTGTTTCTCTCTCCCCACCTCCCGTCTGCCTGCCTCCCATTCTCCCTGCCGGCAGCCCCCTGCTCCCTGCTGGCACCGACTCGAGTGACCTGCCTCAGAGACCGTCTCACAACTGCGTCCAGCTGCGGACACTGTCTCTGGGCTTCTCGGCTGCCCCTCCCTCCTTGGGCCATCCCTGGTTCACAGATTCCACACTGAAAGGGGCCATTTGGCCCAAACCCCTAGGAAAACTGAGGCCCAGCTCAGAGGGGTCGCAGGGAGCAGAGGCGGCCTCCTCTGCCTCCAAGGCTTTTGTCGCTGCCATCGCCTCCATTCTACCTCCGTTGGTCTCTTTGTCTTCCTGTCCCACCACTGCCTTAGGAGAAGTCGTTGCCTCGTACCCTGGGCTACCGCTACCGTGGGGCCACCTCCTAGCCTTAGTCGGCAGCACAGGCCTGCCCCTAATACCAGAACTGGGAGCAAGTTTGATTTTTAGGATTTAGAGATAGGAGGGACCTTTGCGGCCATCGAGGTCGAGTCCCCATCTCATTTTGCAGGTGAGGAAACTGAGGTACAGAGACTTTAAGTGACTGGCTCCTGGCCACACAGCAAATACATTTAAATTTAGTTTATTTATTATTATACATTATATGCATTATGTATTTACATTTATTTTATTTATTATTTATTGTATTATATATTCAAATCTATTTTATTATATAGTTTAAATTTATTTTATTTATTACATTATATATTAAAATTTATTTTATTATATACTGTTTATTTAAATTTATTTTATTACATTATATTAAAATTTATTTTTGTTATATACTGTTTATTTAAATTTATTTTATTACATTATATTAAAATTTATTTTTGTTATATATTGTTTATTTAAATGTATTTTATTTCTTACATTATATATTAAATTTTATTTTATTATATATTGTTTATTTAAATTTATTTTGTTACATTATATATTAAATTTATTTTATTATATATTGTTTATTTAAATTTATTTTGTTACATTATATTAAAATTTATTTTATATATTGTTTATTTAAATTTATTTTATTTATTTATTGGGTTTGTTTAAATTTATTAATTCAGTTGGCATTTGACGATACCAAGGTATTATGCGGTTTTCCCCTACATTGCAGTGAAGCTTCCGTCCCCCCACCTTGTGGAGCATAGAGCGTATCTGGGGGCATCAACAGGTTTCATCAGTTAGTTGCATTAAAAAGAAGTGAGAAAGCTCTCAGTTGCTTTCCTGCTACCGTTCACCCAGTGGGTTCCATCCGTGCCTCTCCTTCAATAGCTCATCTCCACGATTTTCTCAGAAGGGTCACTGAGGAAGTAGGAGAGCTGAGTTCTAGTCCTTTCTGGGCTTCCATGTTCCTTCACTGTGCAGCGAGGATGTTGGTCCAGATAGCAGGGTATAGATTTCAAGCTGAAAGGGACTTTGGAGGTCATATCATACAACTCACACACCTCATTGTGTTGAGGAGGAAACTGGGCTCAAAGGGCCTTCTCTGTCTCTTTCTCACTTCTAAACTCACTTAGCACAGTGGCTGGCACTTACTATGTTCATCAGATTTTATTGGATTGGATTTCTCAAGGTCATACAGATAGTAAATTGCAAATCCAGGTCCTTTGCCTCAAATTGTGCTATTTCAGGGGAGGCATCATGGTAAAATACATGTTTCTTGAGGACAGGAACTATATCACTTTTGTGTTTGCATTCCCAGCACATAGTAGGTGCTTAAGTAAATGCTTGTTGTTTCATTGATTAAAAGTTCCTTCCTGTTCTAAGCCTGCTAGCATTTTTTGATGCCCATGATTTTAGGAACCATCTGCTCCTTTCCCTGGCTCCTTGGGAAGGGTCCAAAGCCACGTTCACAGGCCTGGAACCCCACTGCCTATTCCCATGGTGTCCTGGGGCCTGATGGCATTAATGCAGCTTGTGTACATGGGAATGGGCTGTTTAATGGTGTGGTTATGGAAAATCCACACCGCTTCAGAAATAAGGGTTTAAGCAGGGCACTCTCATTATACCACATAGCCAGAATTGGCCTCCTTATCTCTCCATTCCTGGGGGTCAGATTCTTCCCTTTCCCTCCCAGCTTGCATAAACAGTTCCCATAATTTCATAGTTTAATAGTCTTCAAACTAAAAGGAACCTCACAGATCATCTTGTCCAACTTCCTTAATTATACTTTTTTCACTTAAGCATTTTAAAATTAAATTTTATTGTTCCCTATTGTCAAACATTTCTTTTATCTCCTTCCTTTCCCCCTCCCTTCCTTCTCGACTTCCATTTTATAGGGAGTGGGGAGGAGGAAGAAAAAACAAACCCTTGTGGCTAATAAATGGAGTTAAGCAGAACAAAGTCCCATGCTGGCCATGTCCAAAAATGTGTGTTTCATTCTTCCTTCTGAGTCTATTATTTCTCTGGCAGGAGGTGGGTAAAACTCTTCATCGTTGGCCCTGTAGAATCATGGTGGATCATTGCATTGATCTGGATTCTTGTGTCTTTGAAAGTTGTTTATTTTTATAGTTATCATAGTATAAGTTTTTCTCCTGATTCTTCTTAATTCACTCTGTATCAGTTCACACTAGTCTTCCCACATTTCTTTGAAGTCACCTCTTTCATCTGTACATTAATGGTCATCTTCCATTCCATTCCATTCATATTCCGTTATTTGTTCAGCCATTCACAAACTGCTGGGTGCACATTATCCCCTCCTTTCTCTCCAGTTCTTTACCACTACAAAAAAGAGAAGCTAGAAATACTTTGGTACCTATAGGACCCTTTCCCTCTTTCTTGGATCTCTTAGGGGGTCTAGGTCCAGTAAGGTTGTCACTGAATTTAGAGGGTTTAGTCATTTTATGTCCTCATTCCAAATTGCTTTCCAGAATGGTCTTTTATCAGTTCACAGCTCCATCAACAGTGCATCAGTGAGCCTATTTTTCCACAGCTCCTCCAGCATTGGTCATTTTCATTTTTTGGGGTCAATTTTATCTTTGTAATAGATATGAGCTGAAACTTCATGGTGGCTTTAATTTGTATTTCTCATATTATTAGTTATTTGGAGAATTTTTAATATGACTGTAGATAGCTGGATTTCTTCTCTTGAGAACTGCCTGTTCACATCTCAACTATTTTTCAGCTGGCAAATTACTCTTATTTTAAATTTGATTCAGTTCCTAATACAGCTTTGAAATGAGACTTTAAGCCTTTAATTCCACAGATCAGGAAAGAGAAAGCAGAAAAGGCTTGCCCAAGATAATGATAAAAATGATAGACTTGAGATTTGAATCCAGTACTTGGACTCCAAATGCTCTTCTCTGTTCTTTTCTATGGACTAATAGCATTCTTAGATAAATGGACAGATAGAGTTGGAACAATACCCAAGACCCATGCAACTTAAGCTTTAGATTCATGCTGGCTGTGTGGTCCTGGGGAAATTACTTAGTCTTTTGGAGTCTCAATGCTTTGACTGTCAAATGGAGATAATAATGGTACCCACCTCTCAGAATTGTGAAGATCAAGAAAGATGATGTAGATAGCATATTTGTAAAGCCTTCAAAATGCTACAGAAAGGCAAGCTCTTATGTCTTTATTGTACCGAGGGACCTATTTGGACATAGAAGGGGTGGTCTCCCTGGCACGGTCATTAAAAGTTGAGAAAATAGCCCTAATTTCAATTAATAGCCCATTATAAGTCTACCACCTTAGAACATCATCCTCATCATCAATGATGATGATGATGATGATGATGATGATGATGATGATGATGATGATGATGATTTTCTTTTACTCTATTTTTGGACCTCTTGGGGCAACAAATTTGTAAGTGAATCCCACATTGTGTATAGTAGGAATTTCTTTTGTTTTCCTGAAACTGCTGCTTTCAAGATCTTATTTCAGGGTCATAGATCTAATAAATAAGTCAGGTTACGGCCTTTCTTTCTCCCAGCACAATTCCTATGCAGTTGGGAAGCCAGCCACCTGGTTTATCCTTTGGAAAGGAGATTATCATTTGTATATATATATGTATAAACACACTGTTGGATCTTATTCCATTTTTTAAAGACTTGGGAAAGTCAAACAAACCCAGTTCAAGGAGTCTTCAGATCTTTTGATTCACTTCAACCAGAGATAAAATGACTAGTCCAGGGTCTCACAGCTGGCCAGTAGGAAAACGTAATTAAAACAGAAGTTTCCTGACACTGGGGCCAGTATTTTTTAAACCACACTGAGTTAGCTCCCAGTAACAGGTCAAGCCTGTTTCTCATTGATCCTATCACCAAAGGCCATGGTGGAGGGTGTAGCCCTAACTCTTCTGCCCCAGAGCAGGGGTGGCAGAGAGCCCACTGGCAAGCTTCTCTTCTTCCTTCCTCTCAAGGACCTGCCCATGCTCAGGGTTGGCCATAGAGAGGAGAACTAGCCCTAGTGGAATAGAAATGGGAGCCCACAATGGCCTCTGGGTGTCCAGTCCTTTTCAAGACCCATGACAAGGAAGGTGGGTCTCACTTTCTGTCCTTCACTCTTATAAAATGTGGATTAATAATAGCAGAGAACATCTAGACAGCTCTTTGACAGTTCAGAAGCATTTTATCTATGTCATCTCATTTGGTCCTTACCATAACTCTGTTTGGGAGGTGCTGCTATTATTATTATTATTATTATTATTATTATTATTATTATTATTATTCCTATTTATAGTTGTAGAACCTGAGGCAGAGGTGAAGGGACTTGCCCAGGGTCATACAGCGAGGAAGCATCCAAGGCTGGATTTGAACTCCAGCCTTCCTGAGGGTAGACCTAGGGCTTGAGCCACTGTAGCATCTAACTAGTGTTCGCACTCAGATCTTCCCTGGCACCAGACCCATTTTTCTATCCCCTGTACCACATAGCTAACTCTGTACCATAGATAAATTGAGTCTGGCTGCTTACTTGGCTGAAAGACTTTTTTCAAATGATCAAAGAATTCCCCATAGGGTTCCTTTCATCCTTGGCTCCCCTGCCGCATTTCAAATAGGATTTGATTTACAAAACTCCTATTTACCCATAGAACACATCAAGAACACATCTATTGTGCAAAGGGAGGGAACTTCCTTTCTATTGATGGCCACTGACCCATAGACAGAAACCAGCCAATGTTCAGATACAAGCAGAAAAGGATCCTCTTTCGCCTGTGATCCACTTTGCTGTTGTTTTTCAGAGAAAAGAAACCAGAAATGGGTTGAGGGTTTTTTTTTTCAGTTAAGAAGGGGCCATGTAAACATGATGGCATAAAACAAATAAGCAAGCCTGCCTCCCTTTTGTTCTAAGGAATGGTCCATTAAAAGAGGGAGATGTGCCAGGAACACCCAAATAAAAAAATCGGAGAGTGAGCTGGGAAGGTCACATTGTGACTCTAGGCAAGTTTTGACCTCTTGAAACCTCAGTTTCCTCATCTCTAAAATGGGAATCATATTTATAGAAGCCCTACCTCCCAGCATTGTTCTGAGAAGAATGATTTGTAAACATGACAGCACTACGGAAATAAATGACATAGGTGATGCCTCAGGGCCATGCCATACCAGCCTTCGTTGAAGGAATGGGGATGGAGAAGAGGAGGCAGAGGGGGGAAATGGGGAAGATGGTGATTGCCTTCTAGCCCATGAAGGGCAGTCATGTGGAAGAAGGATTTGATTCATTCTGCTTGCTTTAAGGAGGAGTAATGGGTAGAAACTGTAAGGAGATAAATCTTGCAGACTTCTAGAGTTGACCGAAAGGGAGCTCCCCATCACGAGAGGTCTCCATCAGGAATTTGATGGAGGAGATCCTTGTTCCAGTTAGTAAGAGTTGGGCTATCTGGCCTCTGAGGCAAGCCCCTTCCAGGGATTAATTTCTTGGATCTAGCCTCCATTCTCTCCCCAGGCACTTCTGAATATTGCCCTGTACGCCCTAATCCCTTTGCATTAGGGTTACCCAGTAGTCCCACTATGCTGATAACTTGGCGCTACAGTAAATAGAAGTCTGGACTTAGAGTCAGGAAAACCTACGGCCACATCCCATCTCAGATGCTTACTTGCTCTGTGACCCTGGACAAGCCACTTACTCTCCCTCTGGCCTCAGTTTCCTCATTTGAAAAAGGGGCATAATAATAGCACCTACTTCCTATCTGTAAAGTATTCTGTAAATTGTAGTTCTTATTAATATTATGTCTTCCTTCTTTGAGTGTCCTGCATAGACGGGAGAACCAGGATGGCAGCAAGTCACAATATCTCCTTGTTAGAAGGGACCTCCATTTAGTCCAACTTATATTTGACTACGAATCCCCTCTGACATCCCAGACAAGTGGTCCTCGAACCTTTGCTTAAAGACCTCCAGTGACTGGCCATTTACTCTCACTTGAGGCAGCCCCATCTATTCTCGTCTGCTCTCAGTTTTAGGGAGCGGCAACTTGAGATCAGAAACTGGCTCTGGAGTCATTGCTTGTTTTTTCCATCTCTGGTGTCCAGCACAGAGCCTTACATCTAGTGGGTGCCTCATAATTGCTCGTTGAATTGAATGAAATTGAAGTGGTTGTTTTGTTTTTTTTATGGGGTTGGAATCTCTAGAAGATAATCCTGTTTTCTTTGTGGTCTGCCTAAATTCTGTCACGTCAGACTTTGGGGAGGGGGAAGGCGTCCTCCTCATTGGGCGCCCAACTTTCCTTGAAGGTTTTTTGTTCCTTTAAATGATTCCTTTGACTTGTCCATTTGCTTCTATTGAAATAATTTTATAAAGCCCAACGTTCTGTCTTTTTTTTCCTTTGTAACCCCTACCCTTCTGTCTTAAAGCCAATACTGTGTATTGATTCCAAGGTAGATGAGTGGTAAGGGCTAGGCAATGGGGGTTAAGTGACTTGCCTAGGGTCCCACAGCTAGGAAGTATCTGACACTAGATTTGAACCCAGAACCTCCCTTCTCTAAGCCTGGCTTTCAATCTTCTGAGCCACTCAGCAGCCTAGAACTTTTTATTAGGACCCACTGTGTTCAATGCTAGCCGCACATTTGTCCTGGTCTCCAGTGTGGCTTCCTTGGGGTTATTGGCGTGGGCGTGTACATGTATGTGTATGGCTCTGGGCATGGATGTGTAACACTCTCTGGCTTGGTCTCTCTCTCTTCCCTTCCAATTTCCCCCATCATGATTGTGTGTTTTCCAAAGGAGGGAACATGCTGGATAAGCAGATATACTCACCAGTAGACCACATCTTGCAATCACACAATTGATGGGGAGGTGAAGGGAAGACAAGACCCTGCTGGGTCTATTGTTTGTTGATCAAAAAAGTATTTGATTCTGCAGAACCAAGGGCAGCCTCTCCAATTTCTCTCCCACTGGGTGTCTGCCATGAATATGTTAAGGTCATAAAAGAATCCTTGAGAGATTCAGCCACTGAGAGAACTTCATTCCCTGAGCCTCAGAGTATCAGAGACAACCAAGTGAGGCACAGAAAAGTGGGGACGTGCTGTTGAAGGGTTTCACCAGTATCTCTCCTCTACCAGCCATTCTCCTGGCCACCGGCCAATTCATATTTCCAAAGCAAAGTTCTGGTCAAGTCACTAACCTGCTCAACAGTGTTCACTGGCTCCCTATTACCTCAAGGATTCAATACAGATGCCTCAGCCTGACCTTTCTGACTCTCATCCCTCATTTTTAGACTTACTTCACACTCTCCTCCTTCATGCACTCCAGCCTCCAAGTTATTGTCTGAAATCTGCACCTTTGCAAAGACAGCTCCCCTAGTCTACATTGTACCGCCTCTTTTCTGCCTCATGGGAGTCTTCAGTTCCTTCAGGTTGCAGTGTTGTTGTTGTTCAGTTATGTTCAACTTCTCTTGACCCCATTTGGGGTTTTCTTGGCAGAGATACTGGAGTGATTTCTCATTTCTTGCTTTAGCTTATTTTACAGATGAGGAAACTGAGACAAACAGGGTTAAGTGACTTGCCTAGGGTCACACAGCTAGTGAGTGTCTGAAGCCAAATTTGAACTCAGGAAAAAGAGTCTTTCTGCCTCCAGACTGGGCATTTATCCACTGTGCCATCCAGCTTCCCTTTATGTTAATTCTATAGACCCTTTTCAGTGAGGTCTAAAGCCTCTTAATAATAGTATACATAGGAAAAACCAAGTGGATGAAAAATGCATATTGCCCAGATTCTGAGATGCAGCTATTCCATCAGTAACCATACCTCCAACAGGCAATGCAGATGGACAGGGTCCCAAAAGTGAATAGGAGAAACAGGGGAGGCTGGATTGTTTGGGAAATTCCATTGTTTGTAGGGATCCTGATCTACCCCCCTGACATAAAATTCCATCGTTTAACACCATTGTACCACCGATCCCAGGGCAAATCATAGAATACTATGATCACAGGGGAAAAAACAACTAATTTCAGGTGACCCAATGAGCAATGGAAAGATGCATGAGATATATGTTGGCTGTAAAAAATTTTTCCAAAGATAACACACAGGCAAGAAGTAATTTGAAAGATATCATCATGGCCATATATATTTGGAAAAGGAAATGGGTCCATTTTGTATCAAAAAATAACATTGGGAAACTAGATGATACATGAGTAGATGATACCTAAGCTTGAATCTGGCCTCAGATCCTTTAGTAGCCAGGTGACCCGGGGCAAGTCACTTAACCTCTATTTGCCTTGGCTTCCTCATCTCTAAAATGGGGGTAATAATAGCACCTATCTCCCAAAGTTTTCAGGAGTAACATTTAAGATAATAATTATAAAACAGCACAGTGCCTGGCAAAACAGACATAATACCGAAATATATGCTTTTAGTAGAAATAGTAGTAGTAGTAGTAGTAGTAGTAGTAGAAATAGTAGTAGTAGTAGTAGTAGTAGTAGTAGTAGTGGTAGTAGTGGTAGTAGTAGTAGTGGTGGTAGTAGTAATAGTAGTAGTAAATATCACTGACTAAATATTAAAAGAAGTAGGCTTGGGGTAGGTGCTCTTTGGAAAGTCTATGCAATAACATGGACAAGAATTAAAGAAAATAAGACATGGATAGGTCTTGAGTGAGAAAGGACCCCAGAGGTCCTCTAGTCTGACTCCCTCATTTACGTGAGGCAATTGAAATCTAGGAAAGTTAAATGACTTGGCCAAGGACACAAGAATAGTGAGTTGTTTGGGGTAGGATTTGAACTCAAGTCTTACCCTAGCAGCAGTGCTCTTGACACTGCCCTAAGCTTCTTCCTAGATTGAGGCTAGCAATGAAATGGAGCCTCCACTTTTCTGCCTTCATGGGCCTCTCCAAGTAGAAAGCCTGTATTTCCCTGGGTAATAGATGCCCTCTCCTTATCACAGATGTAAACTTTGGTGTTTATAGAATGTTAAAGCTGAGAAGAATTTTAGAATTCATCTAACATAATCCTCTTATTTCACAGATGGGAAACTGAGGCCCAAAATAGGAGTTTCAATTGCCAAAGAGTAGTCGCAGAGCTGGACTAGAAAACAGATCTCTGACTCCCAATTGGAGGCTGCTGCTATTATTATTGTCATCATTGTTGCTATTACTACTGCTGCTGTGGCTACAATGATGATGGCCATACAGTACGCCATATTGCCTCTTGTTTAATTGTAGTCATTTTTGTGAAATGCATCACCCAGAGAGATAAAAAAAAAATCCCATTCACAGAGAATTTCCCCATCTTGTGGATTCCAGGATACTGCTCTTCTATTCACTTGATAATTTCCCTGTTGAATTTTTGCAACTATAGGCACAATTGAGCTTTTAGACAAAGGAGTAGAGGACAGATAATGAATGGCAGAAAATTTATCATATTCCAGAAGAAGGTGAGCTAATGCCCACCTACAACCTGGCAAAAAACAGCCTCAACCCTTCTTGAGTTACTTAATCCTTGACTGGAGACTAGAAGGTGGCAGGAAAAATCCACAACAAGGATGTCTTCCTTTGAGAAATTTGGCCCTTGGGAATGACAGAGGGGTTGGGGTATCACCTACTTCAGATTTAGCTCTGACACCCATCCTTTCTAGTTCTGAAACTAATGACAAGAGTACTGGGCGGTGTATTAGAAGTCCTTAATTCAGATCTCAACTACACCACTTATAACATTTGTGACCTTGGAAAAGTCACTGCCCATGGGTCTGCCTCAACTTTCTTCCTGTGTTACATAAGTGGGTTGGTCTAGATGACTTCAAAGCTAGATCTGAATTCTAAAATCTTATGATTTGTGGTCACTGAGGGAAGAAATCAGAGAAGCATAAGAAACCAAGGCTGGAAGGGACCTTCGAGTCCTCTGACAGAGGTTATCTATCTAAGTTGTCATTAAATCCTAGAATTTAAATGTGGACCTTGTAGGAAACCACATCATCACTGGATCTGAAGGTTTGCATCTGTGAAGGGCCTTAAAGACTATCTGGGAAGTCACGGGTAGTTAGTGGCACAATAGATAGAGCACTGGCCTTGGAATCAGGAAGATATCATCAAGACTTCAAATCTAGCCTCCAATACTTTCTAGCTATGTGATCCCTGATAAGTCACTTGACCCTGATTGCCTTAGTTTCCTTATCTGTAAATGAACTAGAGAAGGAAATGACAAACCATTCTAGAATCTTGGCCAAGAAAACCCCAAATGGGATCATGAAGAGTCAGGTATGACTGAAATGATTGAATAACAGGAAGTCACACCATCATTGAATCTCAGTGTTCACATCAGAGAGGGACCTTAAAGACCTTCTAGTTTCTGTTTTACAAATTAAGAAACTGAGGCTCAGACAGGAGGATTGTCAGAGTCACAAGTTAGTGGCAGAGCCTGGATCTGATGTCTGTCCAGTCCTTCTAAGACTCATGACTCCAGAGGGCATCTTTGGCTATCACCTATCAAGGGTTCAAGTGAGTGTTGGATGAGTGTGTAGGAGAAAGGTCTAGGATGAGGGTGAGGACAGCTCTTCAGGAAGGGAGCCGGATTGAAGAATCTAAACACTGAAACCACAGCAAAGAGGAAAGCACTAGCGCTAGACCCACCATGCCACGGAGGCCAGAGAGAATCTTTCTATAAGTACTTGTAATCTTTGGAAAATTCTCCCCAGCCGTATCTGAGAGAAGCCCGGAGATTACTTGGTGGAGAGGGAGGGTGGCTGGCTGATCAGGGAGAGGAGGAGGTGGCTGCCAGACACTGTAGCTTATTTGGGCTAATGGATTTCTAATATGAATGTTCTTCCGACTCAGGCTGGCTTCATAAACGAGCCCCACATTAGGCTTGTAAAATAGGCATAAAGAGGGGCACATTCCGCAAAGTACACAGACCGATATTACCAGACGTTGGCTATGGGGACAGCTGGAGAGGAGAGGGAGACAGTAGAAACAGGAAATACGGTTCAGAAGTTGAGGGAGTTGTGTTTGGGGGGGCTCAGGGATGGAGGAGACAGATCAAGGGCATTCCTTGGCTACCCAGATGCCCACTTGGCACTTCTGAGTTTCCCTTTGGATTTGCTTGCTGCCCTAGCCCAAGGGCTCCTTAATTTGGTGGTCTTCTTCCATAAAGAGGACACAGAGACCCCTCCAAAAATTGTTTCTGGGAGGCTGTTCTCCAACATCAATGCCTGACTTGATCCCACTCTAACCTAAGAATGAGCTCTCTGGGCATATCTCCTGATATGAAAAAGAAGGTCTGGGTTTTGGCCTTGGGGTTCACCACCAGTGAGCAAATCATGGTGCAGTGGAAAGAGGGCTTACTTTGAAACTAGAGGGCCAGGGTTCAAATCTTGGCCCTGCTACTCGCTACCTGTGTAAGGGGCTTAAACTAGATGACCTCTGAGGCCTTTTCCAATTCCCAAATCCCTGATCTCCTGAGCTTAGTTAATTAAGATGAATTGTCGACCTCAAATATTCCTGGGGCCGGGAGCACCTGGGTTGATGTAGGTGAGCTCTGGGCGGGGAAGGGGGATGTGGGATAGCAGACATGCAGAGATCTTTCACTGCAGAGTTCTCTTGTGGACCTTCTGGCAGAGGGGGCACTAGGAGCCAGTATGGCGGAATGGCTCGATTGAGACTGTCATATGCCTCTCCAAATAGATTTTTAGAGACGCAAAGGACTCTGGGAGCAGCTGGTCTTCCCTTTTATTTAACAGATAAGGGGAAGTGACTTGTCGAGGGTCACCCGGCTGGTGAATGACCCAAGTCTTCTGCTCCTTCAGTGAGTCTTCCATTGTATCCAGTCTGTTCCCATCAAAACAAGATTCCTTGGAGAGCTTGCTGTGGTGGAAAGAACCATTTGAAGAAAAGAAACATTCCCCCTCTCCAGAACAGGAAGACCCCATCAGGGCTCCCTCCCCTCTGTTTCTGGGCAGGGACACTGATTAATATTAGGAAGAGAAGGTTCAGGTCTGGAAGCCTGGTTAGTTCCTGCCATCAAAGCTCTTCCTCCCTCCTTTCCATTCACGCACCATTGTTGGTCGGTCATTTCCCCCAATTCTGTCCTATTCTTTGTGACCCCATTTGGGATGTTCTTGGCAAAGATCCTGGAGTGTTTGCTGTCTTCTCCTCCAGCTCATTTTCCAGATGGGAGACAAACAGGGTGAAGTGACTTGCCCAGGATCATACAGCTAGTAAGTGTCTGGGGCCAGATTTGAACCTGGGTCCCCCCCAACTCCAGGCATGACACTGTACCACCTAGCTGCCATCATCACAGCTGCTGTTAAGATAGTCTCTGACTTCAAGGAAGGGGATGACAGTCAGTCAAGAGGCATTTATTAGTCATCTACTATGCACCTGGCAATGGGTACATCTGGAATTGGGGATTAAAGGTGCATTGAGCTTCCTAATGGCTTCCCTTCAATTCCTTGAAAGTACCTCTCGGTCTTATCCAGAAATGATGTCTTCTCCTCTCTCGAGTGGGCATAGGAGGGCACCAGCAGCATTTGACTGTTCTTTGAATCCTGAGAACTCGGTAATCTATGCTTGGCCTATGGGATTGCTTTTTAATTAGCAGTGATATTGGATTCAGTCAGTCAGTCAGTCAACAAACATTACTAAGAACCTGATATGGATTAGAAACTGTGCTAGATGCTGGGGATACCTGGATGAAAGAAGAGAGTCCTTACGTACAAGGAAGGGGGTGTCAATCCAATGAACGCTCATTTGGTAAAGGTCTTCTGTGTGCCTCGCCGCTTTTCTCTATAGCCCCACGTCCCTGCCTCTGAGGCTTCAGAGATTAAGAAGGGAATTTCTAGGGGGTTGTCTGGTCCATTCACCTGCCTCCTAGCCAGTGACGATACCAGCCTCGCAGTCTGGGGCATCAGGAGTGGCTGGCACCCCGTTTCCCTGTCCCCTGGGAAGGCTCTGCTCCAGGTCCCAGCATCATTACAAGGGTGCTGAGAAAATTGCAGGGAGGAGAGGGCTGGACCCTGTGCAGGGAGGAGAGGGAGGACTGACCCCCAGCTTAATTCATTGTTTCCAAAAGAACAGCTAATGGATTATGACAAACCTCCTGCTGTCTTCTCTCCCTGCCGACTTAGAGCGGAAATGGAAAGTCAATTTTCCTAAATGGATTTTAAACGAGTGACCTCGCTTGCCTGTTTTCCCCCCTTTTCTCCTCCCTTTTTATTCTGGAGCCCACTTGCTCAATCAAGGTCTTTCTCCCATTCTGGGTTTATTTATTTCTTTTCTGTTTCCTTTTCTGCCTCTTGCCTCATGGGACTTGTGATTCCAGAGGAGACTGGAAGTCCCTGTCATGTGGCTTTCTTTAGTAGGGACTTTGGGAAAGAGCTGCTATTGGGTAACCAAGAGCCACCACCAACTTGCTGGCTTCTTGGGAACTCAGTCTTCCTGTCTATAAAATGGGCCTAGAGTTGGGATAGGATTAGATGACCTCTACGTCTCTTTCTTGTTCTGACAGTCTGTGATTAAAATGGTCTAATGAGTCATCATAGAAATGTGTGTTCAGTTGTTTTTCAGTTGTGGCCGACTCTTCCTGACCTCATTTGGGCTTTTCTTGGCACAGATACTACAGTGGTTTGCCATTTTCTTTTCCAGCTCATTTTACAGCTGAGGAAACTGAGGCCAATAGGGTGAAATGGCTTGCTCAGGGATCACAAAGCTAGTAAGTGTCCAAGGCTGGATTCGAACTCTGGAAGATGAATCTTCCTAACTCCAGGCTTGGCACTCTATCCACTGTACCACCTCATTGGAAACAGCATTGGATGATCATTTAGAGAACTAGTATTAAACCCTTCCAATTACAAATCTGAGATTGTATGATTTGGGGTATCTACTGAGGAGGCTTCAGAGGCTCAAGATGGGTTGCCAAAGGAGTTTCTGAAGGCATCTGGTTCACCTCTCTTGATACCACCTCCATTCTAATACTCACAAAATGGCGCCCAGTTGGTGCTGCTGGGGACACTGGGTTCTGGAGTCAGTGCTAAGAAACCTATTTACTCCTTTTCATTTTCTGAACCCAAGATTACTGGGACCCCTGGTGCTGTTAGTGCTCTCTACAATGAATGGATGGACAAATGAATGAATGAATGAATGAATGAATGACCTTTTATCAATTACTTACTAAGTGAAAGGTGCTCCAGCAAATCCTGGCGATACAGAATTTTAATGTATGTATATTTGTTTATGTAACAAACAAACAAATTTAATTTTTTTTAAAGTGAGAGACCCTTTGTAGAAGCAACAATGGTGCAGATTTGGTTTTGGTTAGAAGATAAAGAGGAGGGAGGGTAGGGGAAATGGGTCCATGGGGTCTGGAAATGGTCCAGGTAAAAGAGAAAATCTGGACTCAGAATGAGATAGATATTAGGACAGACAGATCCTCCAAAGAATGGTTCTGGAGCCCTTGAAAGAGGACACGATAACCTGTTTAAGGGTTCAAGAAATGACCAGAGTAAAAGAGCCCTGGGTGGGGTTCTGATTGATGATGGAAGATGAGTGGGGCGGACTGGCTGATTTCAAGTATAAACACAACACAGGGCTACTGAAGTTAGGTCCAAAGACCTATCTGGAAGCTGAAAGTCCCAGGGAGAGACTCACTGTCTAGCTTCCCTACTGACCTTTGGGGAGAACCAACATGCTAAGGTAGAGCAGCCTTGAAAGGACCTCTGGGAGGTGGCCTAGCCTCGTGACTTAGGGGACAAGAAGTGGCAGCTGATCACGTACCACTCGGGTAGCCTTTGGGGATTAGGAGGAGTTGGGACTGGGGAATTGCCTCCGGCTTCCAGGGGCAAAGAGAGGGCAAGGGGCCTAGACAAAAGAGCATGAACAGACAACACTTCCACCCCCCCAGTGCCCTCCAAGTCCCTAACACATCCTTTTGGTTTCCTTCAGCCTGGCTGCCCTGATCTATGTGGACCCTGATGGCAAGAAGGAAGAGAGGCAGCTAAGGGCAGCTGTGCCTAGTGGGCTCAGTGTGTCCTACTTTGAGCCTTCCTCCTCAGCCCCATGCTGGCCTTGGTGCCTTGGCACACTGCCTATGATAAATCAGAAACCAGATCAGAGCTGGGAGGGAACGAACACTGGAGCAGAGAGAGAAGACAGGGAGAAAGTAGGGGGAGGTTAGGGGGGAGAAGCCTTCGGCATGCCGTGGATCTTCAGGGATGTGGGATTGTAGATAGTTGAGACCCCTGACTTCTTCATTTCAAGTCTGTTGTTTTCAGTCTCAACTCATGTGGAACCAACTGAGCTGTAAACTTTTCTGGGTCTTAGTGTCCCATCTGTAAAATGGATAGAAAATATTATTATTATTTTTTAATAAATGCTTACCTTCTGTCTTAGAATCAATACTGTGTATTGGGTCCAAGGCAGAGGAGCAAAAAGGGCTAGACAATGGGGATTAAGTGACTTGCCCAGGGTCATATGACTACGAAGTATCTGAGGCCAGATTTGAACCCAGGAATTCCTGACTCAAGGTCTGGCTTTCTAGCCACTAAGCCACCTAGCTGCCCTTATAAAATATCATTAAACCTCTGGGCCACTTCTTCCTTTCCCTTCTTCCTCAGAGTGATGTTACGGGATCATGTCCAGGAGGGCAGTGAATTGGGCAAAGTGTTGGGGGTGAGAGATGCCGATGAAAGGGAGATTTACTTGTCCACCTGAACTCACAGCCTGCCCTTCTTGTCTTCTTCTATCCACAGGAATCGAGTATGGTGAAATCTTGCCAGATTCCTTCCCATCTGCCCCTGCTGAGCCCCTGCCCCACTTCCTGCAGGAGCCCCAAGACGCCTACATCGTGAAGAACAAGCCTGTGGAACTACTGTGCAGAGCCAACCCAGCCACCCAAATCTACTTCAAGTGCAATGGCGAGTGGGTCAACCAGAACGACCACCTCACCAAGGAGAGCCTGGATGAGGTCACTGGTGAGGGACCCACCTTCCCCTCTCTCACCTCATTCCCCTCCCCACCCATCATGATCACCTCACTCGCCTTTATTCTGTAGGAAATTGGGGGCATATAAGAAATCACCCCAAGTCAGGAGGGGCCAGCGTCCTGCCTTCACATAGGTGATCCTTTTGCAGGATGAGACCCTGGTATGGTGGCATCCCTGTGCCATGTGATATCCAGTAGGTTGATCACAGAATCATACTGTAACCTGAAAAAGATCTTTGGAACAAAATCCTAGAGAGACGGGGGGTGGGGGGGAGACAGAGGCAGAGAGACAAAGATAGAGAGAGAGACAGAGAGGAAAGGGAGAGAGACTCAGAGAGGGAGGGAGGGAGAGGAGAGACAGAGAGAAGAGAGAGACAGAGATAGAGGAAGGGAAAGGAGAGAGGGAGGAAGAGAAGAGAGACAAAGAGGAAAGAGAGACAGAGGAGAGAAACAGAAGGAAAGAGAGACAGAGAGAGGGAAAAGGGGAGG